>NC_083460.1:31781310-32008810 GCF_030014155.1 Tachysurus vachellii
TTCCCTCCCTCAGGAGCCGCCGTCATTACATCACTTTTCCTCCCCAAATCCTGTAAGCATAAATTTTCTGCCCGTGTTTACGTCATTAACCAGTGGCTTCTCTTTCCTTAAAAAGAGAATTTCATGGAGAGTCAGAGCTCTGAACACAAACTGACTCTCAGATTTCAGGCTTTGCTTTCAAAACCCGTCTGGATCTTTTGCTTTGCTTCGGCTGCATGCTATGAAGCGCAGATGCTGCCCTGATGTCGCAGGTTTTAAAGTTCACAGGCTTCTGACGTTTTCTTTCTTCGTTTCACAGAAAACCCAGAAACATCCGGAAAGCAATTAAAGAGGCAGAGAGGAAGGAGATGGGTCTGGTATTTGGTTTGGGGGAAAAACCATATGTTCATGTTTGCTATTTTAGCTTATTATTTTATTTTAACGTTACATATTTTATTGTGTAACATAATAAATGGAATAAATGGAATAAGGTATTTCAGATTTCACATCAGCAGCTATAGATCTAACACCTATATTGTAGTGTAAGTGCTTTTTGAACTCATTTACTATGCATGTTATATTTCTCCATCAGCTGGACACTGAGGCGAATATTGAGGTGTCGATTGTAAGAGTTCATTCAATGTACAGTATTTGCTCTAACAGCAGCTCATATACATTCATATCCTGTCAGAACAGATGTCTTTATTAACATTAATGGAAGGAGTCTTCAGTGTCAGCATTTTGCAATAGGTGAAGTTAAGGTCAATTTATGTTTTCTGACATATTCAGCACAGAGGAGTTTATACTTTGTGGTTAAAGCATACTTTGTGGTCCAAATGCGGTTCAATTTTAGACTAAAATAATTTGACACCTTATCCTATAAGTAAGGAATAAAACATGACAGACTATTGGGATCCCCCCCAACCCCCAGCCTAAAATCTTTATAAAATCTGTTTATTACTGGTTTTCGATTATGTGGAGTATCTAGTCCCTGTGAATGAGCTGTTACTATAGAAACAATAACCTATAAGAATAAACGCATTACTATTAACATAATAAAAATATATACTGTATAACTATCTGACTTGATTTTCCGGTAATTAAATTATAATAGGCATGCTGTGATTTTAGTAAACATTCGGATAAAGAAAAAAACTGGATAGAAGGCACTTTTGATCTGTTCACAGATACGTTTAAAGTTTTTGAATATCCAATAGCTAACATTTTTCTTTCTCTTGAAATTAATAAGACAAAGAAAACCACAGAAAAACTATGCACACTGGACTGGATAAAGAAATCAGAAAAGAATAAAGTGTTTTTTGAATAAGGACAAAAGTGAGATGTAATGTATAAATTTCAGTTTGTGTGTAAATATTTGCTGAAGGCAACATGTTGAGGCTCTTCTCAGTTCTCCCAAGTGAAAAACTAAAGCATGTGCATGGTGCACTGGGGGCTAATAGGGTTAATTGTCATGTAAAAAGCTGTGAAGTCGAGTCCCATAGGACCGACTCGAGCCCAGATGGCGTTTATTTCTCGAGGCCGTGACCCACAAGGGGGCCGAGAACAAGGTGCATCTCCTCCGACTAATTAATTTAGTATTATAGCACCTGTTTGGGAGCAGATAGCGGCGCAGAGCGAGGGGCTCCCCAGACACAGCGGTGGGGTCGGCTGGTAAAAAACGGGCTTTGAGCTGATTATATTAAGCTGATGCTTTGATCATCTGGAAGGCGTTAAAATGGAAATATGTTTTTACTCTTGCTCGCTGGCAGGAGAAAAGAGAGAGCGAGAGAAAGAGAGAGAGTAGGAGGAGGAGGAGGAGGAGGAGAAGGAGGGGTGATTAGATTGGACTGTGGATTCACACAGCATCTCCTTTGCAAAAGCAGAAGCGTTTAAATCTGCACCATTAAACACTATCTTTCCCACCTCTTTACATGACATAGGCAATGATCAGTTACACAATATAGTGTGATATTAATCATAATGTTATTGCAGACAATAAAAGTAGCACTGTTATGATGATTAATCAGATTTCTTATATACAGCATTTTAATATGAGTATTTAACTTTATAGGATTACGCAGTGTGTTACATGGCTTTGGTATAAAAACAAACAAACAAACAAACAAACAAACAAACAAATATAACATGAGTTAATCTATTTACTGAAGGATAAAATAACATTTCTTATTTGATATTTTATTTGCTGTAAGTAATAGAGTGTATGTGAAATATCCAAATATCCACTTCTAGTTTTCTGTAAGGAGATGGAAGGAGTCGCCAGTGCAGGGGCACTTTATAACAGTCAGCAGTGAAACTGTAACTTTACATTTTCCCTATTTTTTTTTCATTTGTTGTCATACAACGGAGAGAAAAGAGTGGGGCTCGTAAGCACATGGCTGTTTATAGCTGCTACTGTATAACTTCAGTGAGAACACGAAATTGTTACAATAGTATTTCTCAAACTAAAATGCTAAATGGATAAAAAGTATAATGTGCCATGTAATGGAGAGAAATGGGCAATTGCAGTATATTTGCTGTGGTAGAAGTGGAATAAACCTATGTTATAGATACATAGAAGTAACTTCGAGGTAGTAACAATAACTCCACTTCATCAGACAGACTATTTTCCTATAGCAACATATCATGGAGTATTTTAGTCCTAATGGAAGTGCATTTAAATCTTTTTTGAAAGTTGCATAAATCCCACAGCACATGTTATATATTGGTATCTTAATCTGTGATGAATAAATCTTGTAATGTAAATGTAATCTCAGTACATGCCCTCTTGACATCCTGATGTATTGACTCTGTATCACTGCGTCTCATCCAGGTGTCAATGATCCGAATCATCTGAAAACGATGTGACATTCATTAAATCATAATACGTCTTCATAGTAATCTGAAACAAGCTTGCTTTGTCTGCTTTTCTTCTCTTTCCTCTTCCTGTCATGCTGTCGAGTAATACACCCCCTCCCATTACATGCTAATATGCTAACAAATATTGGTCAAATAAGCAAGCGGCTCTTAATGGAGTTTGGTGAAGCGGGAAGAGTGTGTGTGTGTGTGTGTGTGTGTGTGTGTGTGTAGAGGTGGGGGTGAAGATGAAATGAAGCATCGATGATGGAATAATAAGCAGTGAAATGGGAGCTGGGCTCCAAACACACACACCAATAGGCCTGTAAATAGATCGGAGGATAGACTAATCTCACCTTCACTCACTCACTTCATTCATTTCCAGTTCAGTGCATCTGATGGATTAGCATAATTTATCAGCCGTGAAATAGTTAAAAAATATTGAAATAGATAGTAAAATTACTATACAAAACAATGTATAGAATCTGATTAAAATGGCTTCTCTAATAAATATAATTTAAAAAATCATGTATGAGTGACAATATGAAATAATTTGCAGTGTTTGATGTAGTGTTAGAGATGCATATATGTATGTATAAGCAGCTCTGTGTGATATTTCTCCTCCATGTTTACCTCAACCTGGTTATAAGAGCAGCTTATGAACATGAGACTGCACTATTTCAGCTAAAACAAATATTTACACAGTGACATTGCTTTCAGCTATCAGCACCTCTGTTTACATAAGTTAACTCTTTATAGAGCGGGTTTATCATATTTATAACATTTATATATCCTATCAAATAGTGTTTTGTTTGAAAGTTCTAAGTATTGTTGGAATAAAATATGTGTGATTTTTGTAATGATAAACAAAATAAATACAAATATTTATGATAATAAGAGAGATGTTTCCGAGTAGGACAGAGGTGTTTCCGAGTAGGACAGAAAGGTGTGTCTTTGAATAGGACAGAGGGGTGTGTCTGAGTGTGACAGAGGTGTGTGTCTGAGTGGGACAGAGAGGTGTGTCTGAGTGGGACAGAGAGGTGTGTCTGAGTGGGACAGAGGGGTGTGTCTGAGTGGGACAGAGAGGTGTGTCTGAGTGGGACAGAGGGGTGTGTCTGAGTGGGACAGAGGGGTGTGTCTGAGTGTGACAGAAGTGTGTGTCTGAGTGGGACAGAGAGGTGTGTCTGAGTGGGACAGAGGGGTGTGTCTGAGTGGGACAGAGAGGTGTGTCTGAAGGGGACTGAGGGGTGTGTCTGAGTGGGACAGAGAGGTGTGTCTGAGTGGGACAGAGGGGTGTGTCTGAGTGGGACAGAGAGGTGTGTCTGAAGGGGACTGAGGGGTGTGTCTGAGTGGGACAGAGAGGTGTGCCTCTGAGTGGGACAGAAGGGTGTGCCTCTAAGTGGGACAGAGAGCTGTGTTTTTGAATAGGACACAGAGGTGTGTCTGCGTGAGAAAAAGGGCTGTGTGTCTGAGTGGGACAGAGAGGTGTGTCTGAGTGGGACAGAGGGGTGTGTTTTTGAATAGGACAGAGGGGTATGTCTGAGTAGGACAGGGTGGTGTGTCTCTGAGTGGGACAGAGGACTTTGTGTATGAGTAGGACAGAGAGGTGTGTCTGAGTGAGACATAGGGGTGTGTCTCTGTGTGGGGCAGAGGGGAGTGTTTTTGAATAGGACAGAGGGGTGTGTCTGAGTGGGCGGGGGTGTCTCTGAGTGGGACAGAGGGCTGTGTGTCTGAGTGGGACAGAGAGGTGTGCCTGAGTGGGACAGATGGGTGTGTCTGAGTGGGACAGAAGGGTGTGTCTGAATGGGACAGAGAGGTTTGTCTGAGTGGGGCAGAGGGGTGTGTCTGAGTGGGACAGAGAGGTGTGTCTGAGTGAGACAGGGGGTGTCTCTGAGTGGGACATAGAGCTGTGTCTCTGAGTGGGACAGAGAGGTGTGTCTGAGTGGCACAGAGGGGTGTCTCTGAGTGGGACGGGGGGTGTTTCTGAGTGGGACATAGAGCTGTGTCTCTGAGTGGGACAGAGAGGTGTGTCTGAGTGGGGCAGAGGGTGGTGTTTTTGAATAAGACTGATGGGTGTCTCTGAGTGGAACAGAGGGCTGTGTCTCTGAGTGGGACAGAGAGGTGTGTCTTTGAGTGGGACAGAGAGGTGTGTCTCTGAATGGGACAGGTGGGTATGCAGTTAAGTGGGATCAGTGAGACTGAGAGATGTGTCTGAATGGGACAAGTAGATGTGTTTGAGTCAGACATGTAGGTAGGTGTGTCTATAAGAGGGACAAATGGCTGTCTTTGAACAGGACAGATGGGTGTGCCATTTTATTTGAAGAGATGGCTGTGTATTTGAGTGGGACCAGAGGGTGTTTATTTCAGTGGAACCAGTGGGTGTGTCTACTAGTGGGACCAGTGGGTGTGCCTTTGATTGGGACAAATGGGTGTGTCTTTTAGTGGGATCAGTGGGTTTGTCTTTAAGTAAGACCAGTTGGTTTGTCTTTGAATGGGACTGAGGGATGTGTCTGAGTGGAACAGGTGGATGTGTGTTTGAGTCAGACATTTAGATAGGTGTGTCTATAAGAGGGACAAATGAGGGGCTCTTTGAACAGGACAGATGGGTGTGTATTTGTCTGGGACATGTGGGTGTACGTCTGAGTGAGACAAATGAGTTTGTCTTTGCTTCCATAAAGTATGGACTATAAGCCACACCCTTTCCCCAATTATTTTGCATAAATACATATGTAAATGACTAGAGATATTTTTTTTTCAATGTCATGTATTTTCGTCTACAAAATTATTGGCACCCCTTCTGGCATATGGACTAGTTTATCTATCACTGCATATAATTGAATGTGTTTATCTGTATTTGAAACATGTGTCAAAAATATTATATTTGCAGTTTGCACGTTTGCACGTTTGCCTGCCATGACACATACTGTAAATTTATACACTGATAAATCGATACACATTGGCTGCCCATTTAATAATGTTCATACCAGTCGTGTATGAAGGAGAAGGACAGATAGACGTGTGTGTGGTCAGTATGACGTTTGGTAATTTGTGGGTGTGTTTTCTGTGTTTTTGCTTGCAGCTCTTACACAATAGAGAGGAGAGATATGCGTCGCTCGAACACAGCCGTGAAGAAGCATGAAGGAGTTTACATGTTTTGCTTGCTGCACTTCTCTAATTTGATTTCTGAGGGAAAAAAATACAGAGAAAGAAAGAGAGAATTAGCCTTGCTCTCTTGCACACACTATCTTACATGCAAAAGGGAGCATCTGCTGGATTCGTACACTCGTTTTTATTTTTTTCCCTCCATTCCTCTCGCTCTCTGTGCTCTCGGAGCAGTGATTAGAGTCGAAAGGTTACTCCACTTACCTTAGCGTGAACAATAAGCAATGAATGCAGCGTATTCACACGCTTCGGCTTTAATGCTCTTTCAATGTGATACACTCAGATGGGGGGTGGGGAGAAATATCTACAATGCAACCACGCATAGAATTGAACGCGTGTGTGTGCGTGTGTGGATAATGACGGGTTTTCTTAGCTTAATCTGCTGCAGCAGATGCTTACTGTAACCTGTATGGGTGAGACTCGTTGCCAGCGAAGCTCATGAATAATGAAATATGGAAATTACGGTTTTGGCTTGAAAAATAACATACTTAATTATTCTTCACACTGGTGGGAGAGCATGCATATGCCCAACACGTCTGTATCAAATCGCCTTTCTCTGTGGAGTATGAAAAATCAGTAAAATGTGCCAGATTGCTAATATTTATAGGAACCACTGAAACACTGGACAATTTCAAGTCAGATTGCTTGATGTGCCAACATTGACTTCTAACTTTAGCCAGATTTTAGCTAGTGCTAGAGAGGTAATGTCATGTGATTACTTTTAACTGATTGTATAATGATTAATGGTGTGGTGTGATGAAGTACAGCCTCCAATGTTTACTCCTCTTATTCCACAGCAATTTTACAATGTTTCCTATTTATTTATTGCAGAATGACACATTTTTACCTGTTGTGAAATATCATCAAAAAAAAGTCATTTTCTGTTCTTACCGATGTTATAGCAGCTACAAAAAATATGTATTCTCTTGAACTTTGTAATACAAAAAATGCCATTTGTCATGTTGCAGAGAAAACCACAGAACAGCGTAAACTCTCTCTTGCCTAAAAGCGGCCAATGCACAGCACATTTAATTAAATGATGTACAGGAAAAAACTGTGGACTACATCCATACCCTTTAAGAATACACACACAGACACAGACACACAATATGTATAAGGATTAAATGCTGATATTTCTTTACATCTGAAGTCCACTATTTGATAAAAAGGAAACTATGAAGCTTGACACTTGAAGTGACAAAAGTCCCAAAGGTGAATGATTCTCACAGCTAATCAACACTTCCTGTATCTGTGACCTGAAGTTACACACAGATACATATCCATCCCACACACACTGCTATGAAAGACTCAATCTGCTGATCTCTTGTGCTTTGAGATGCTCCTGAAAGGAAGCTCAGCCTCTTCTTCCACACCAATGCATCCAATTTAGCAAAGGTTCTAAACTCTGAGCCGATAGTGTCGCCAGCTAAATTCTACCTCTGCCAACACCCAAACCTCCGCAGTAAGACGATGTTTGCAGTGTGAGATATGAAATTAATTATTGGTCTGATTGAGGTGTGTGGCACTGAGATCGATCTGAGGAGGTCTGCACTTTGACGAAAAAGGGTTCAGTGATGTAGAGCAGAGTCCATCATTTCCCATGAGGCTCAGCTCAGACAGCGTGACGGATTCTCCACCGTCCAGCAGCCATGTCAAGGAGAGATCCAGATTCCTTCAGATCGAACCAAGAAATGTGAGAAAACTTTTTAGCAACAGATTGTATTGAAAACTTGTGCAAATAGTTAGATAAATATACAGGTATAATCATATTAGTGATCGGTTGTTGGGAAGTAATTGTTCTTGGGGAACAAGGGTGTCTTGTGATTGGTTGTTGGAAACAATGGTGATCAGTGATTGTTTGTTAGGAACAATAGTGATTGTTGATTAGTTGTTGGAAACGTTGGTGATTAATGATTGGTTGGAAACAAATGGTGGTCACTGATTGGTCTTTGGGTACAATGGTGATCACTGATTAGATTTCTTTACCTTTCTTATTTAAGAGGCAATACAAACTTTTGCACTCAGCTTTAGGAAGAAGTTGAGTGTGCAGTAATCCATATAGTTTGCTTTACTTCTGTCATTATGACATTATGACATGTCTTTAATTAACTTTTGAGTTTGTGATGTTTAATGTGTTATCCTTCCTCAAAATAGTAAATATTATATTGTGAAATAGGGACAATTTAAAATGTTAGTTCATATCAGTATATCAATTTTAGAGGAATGTGATCTAAAAATAATTGAAAGAGATTCTGCAGTGAAAGAGTGATAGCAGTCGGTTGCTAATTCTGATGGAAGCTAGAAAGCCTGCTAATAATGCTAACAGCTGCTTTAATCATATTTTACCCACTTTTACTATATTTAATATATAATAGGCTACCTTAATGTTGCTGTGGTTACATCATGAATGAGGTTGTTTCACTTTGTTCATGTTGCATTTGAGTGAAACATTTCGAGGCGCTGTAGCCTAAAAATATAAACATGTATTCATAATTTTTCTATTCGTAGCAAAATACATGATCTAATAAGACCTTTGTTTCTTTAGGAGATATTATATAATATAGTATTCTTGTAGCCACTGTATTCTTCTCTCGTGATCTTCTCTTTTCATATCCCTGCATAATTTTGCGGAGTTCAGCTCTAAGTTGTGATTTGGCATGTAACGGAATGATTAGCGTGGCCTGAAATGTGTAATCAGCTGCGGTGGTGGAGGAGCTCTCATCCTTCCTTTCTGCATCCTATAGAGTGACTTCTCAGTGTCTATCATGAGACGGTCTAATTGTGCTTCATTTGATGATTTTCTAGAGATTTTCAGCAAACCAAATCTACATCCTTCATCTTACCTTAAACACTCGTCAGTTTATGAAAATATACATATTTCATGAGACCCTCATAAAAAAATGAAACTGGCAGCTTACAAAAGCCTTGTTTCAATAGAGGTAATGCATACAGCAGATGGCCCTTTTTTCCCCATGAAATTGTCCGTAATTGTTTCAATCCTATCTCGGATTGTTTTGCATCTCACTAGATTCACATCTGTGTCATACTAACAGGTGTGGAGGAAAAGAAATGCCAGCATAATGGCAATGGATTGGAACACGGCCTGAGTGACGTGGAAGAGGAATTAAAAAGAAGTAAAAGGATGGTGCTGTTTTTTTGTTTTGTTTTGTTTTTTTTTTCTTTTCTCCACACTTGAGGGACAGATTGGGCTTTTCATGAAAATGCTTTGAAATGTTTTCATGAACATCACTGGGTGAAACAGAACAGCAACAAAACCGTGGAGAAATTTCAGGGAACTTCTGAGAGGACACACTCTGGTATTGTTGGAAATAAAAGGGACTAAATTGCATAGAAAACATTAAGAAAGTTCTGTAGAAACTGGTGTAAGAGTCAGGGACAAGTTTTTAAAGGACATTTAAAGTCCACCCACCCAAAGCTGCATTCTGACCACAAACACTCTAAATGTCAGGATAAACCTGCTTCATTTTTAGCATTAAAATGAGGCTCAAATGTATAATCATAGCAATCAAACCTCTGGAGTTTGTCAAGCTATACTCACAACTCAAAATTTATACAAGTTGAAAAAATAAACAGCCTATTCATCGTTCTTTTTAAAATTATTCTCAAGCTTATGATTTCTGTTGGAAAAAATGTTCGATAACACTAAACGTTGCACAATCATGACTTCTCTATACATCATGGGTGTCCAGTCTTATCCACTAAGAGCCATTGCGGTGCAGATTTTCATTCCATCCAAGCAGAAGCCACACTTGAGTCTACTAAAAACCAAGAAAGACTGATTAAACAAGTGGAATCAGGTGTAGCTCCAGCTTGATTGGTATGAAATCCTGCACCCACACCGGCCCTTTGCAGATAACATTAGACACTACTGCTATAGATAATGTTTGATAAAATGTTGGCAACATATAGAAAGTGTGAAAATGTGATTTGTAATGTATTTCCATTTGCTCATGTTTTGTATGAGTGAAAAAATAGAGACAAAATGTCAAGGGCAAAAAAGGGCAGTGAGGGGTGTGGGTGTAAACGTGACATGTCTCTTACAGTCATCTAAAAAACTGCTTCAAAAAAAGAGCTGGTTTGAATTAAAAGTGCACATTATGACAAAAGATTTGATGTTAATAATTATTGTTTATATTAATGCTCACTGTTTCATATGTTACTGCTTCTATAGTAACAGCTCATTCAAAGGGACTTGTGCAGCATATACTTCACATAAACAACTCATTTAAAAATCATAAACTCATTTAAAAATAAAAGTTTTCTGAATGAAGCACTTTTTAACGGTCTAAGCAATTTGTAACAGTTAGATGTTAAACTGTAACAAAGTTTTCCAATAACTTCAGAACAGAGTAGCCTTCATTTTGTGGTTTCTCACAGAGAGAGGGAGAGAGAGAGAGAGAGAGAGAGAGAGAGAGAGAGAGAGAGATGAGAAGCAGGTGAGGGAATAGCTGTTATAATGTAAGTGAAAACAGAAGCTTATAGCAATGCAATCATTGGCATTGCTGTGGTATAAAGCATGTGCTGTTACAGAAAAATATCAACTTTGGTGTGGTTACAGAAACCCTACTTTATTACACCACACTAGTTTTTTTCCTCTCTTCTTTTGTAATGCATGGGAACATTTGGGAATGACTTAAATGTCCACAAGTCACTCATAGTGAAGACACAATAGCGTCTGAGTTTTGAAAACAAAAGAAGATTAATAAAACATCTGAGGACCTATAAAAAGAGAGACTCATCACAAATTGGGTTAAAGCTACAATTCTTATTTTTTATCAGAATCACACAGGCTGTGTTTTTGTGTTTATTGCCCTTGTTTCAAGTTTCTAAAGAAATAAATGATTTGACAAATCTTTACATTTCAAATCCCAGCAATACAAATCTCATTCAGACCAGAAAGACAGACATACAGAGAGAGAGAGAGAGAGAGAGAGAGAGGAGATTATGATAAATCCAGAAGTGTAGTCCACATGACAGGACTTGTTATTAGTGTGTGTAAACACTGCCGAGATGATGATACCGCGGTAAAACATCGCATAAAACATCTTTGAGCTTGTTTAATTAACCAAAACATGATAGTAGTGCTTATTATCTACATAACAGCAGTCAAGACTTTTTAATCATCTTTGGATAAAATGAATGAGGGGAAAGACAAAAGACTACGAGACACTGCGATGAGGGTAATAAACAAGCCTTGTCCATTTCAAGTGCATTTCATATAAGTGCAGAATAATCAGCGTTAGAACAAATAAAATAGGACAAAAAAGTAAAAAGAAATAATAGAAGGATATGTGATACAGTGACAGATTCCAGGGCGCAATGATTAGATTTACATCATAATTTGGTTTTTTATCTGTATATAGTGACATGTAAAGTTGGTTAAACAAGTTGGCTCTTGTTTTCACTTACATTACAACAGCTTTTCATGGTCCTGAGGATGTAGATAATGTTAGTTACAACTTGAACCTCTGACTGTTTCCATAAATGTTAAATAAACAGCTCCTCACCTCTCCTAGAAAACATCACCATATCAGTTGAAAAAATCTGCAGTATGACTAGGAGATAAATCCAGATACTTTAGGCGTTTAGCTACCTCAGTAGGAACAAAGCCACAATGCTTATGAAGCATAAATTATAGGAAGCAAAGGCTTTACGTTTTACAAATAGTTCCTTTAACAGCATCAAAGAGAAAAAGACCTCACAAAGTAATGAAAAAGCGCTAACACACCGAAAAATTGAAGGAATATTTTAGAAATAAATGTCTCGTTCCTAATTCATGCTTTTAAATGATCTCAGGCTCAGTGTCTATGTGCATTAAAGCATCAGATATTATTTCATATTTCAGAGAGCACTTAGTCTGCGTTCAGCCTGTGTGTATGCATGTGTGTGTGTGTCCGTGTCCATTTCTCCAGCAGTCTTATTTACTGGAAAGGATCGAGTTGCTTCTCTCAGCTCAGTGAACTCGATTGAAGTGTTGAGTGAAAAATGGACTTTGTTCAGGTAGTCACTTTGTTTTCATGCTGATAAAATTCATTTATAGACGGCTTTTTTCCTGCTGTCAGATCCAGGAGGTGGAAAACGCCACAGAGAATTTCTCCCTCACAGCCTATATTGATTTTATGCCACTGATTAAGTGGTTTGTGTGAATTCCCAGTTTCAGTTTCTCTTCTCTTCCTCCCTGAATGCAGGACAACCAACTTTTTTACCTCTAACATTCCTTATGCTGAACAACACAATCTACACTTTACAGAGTGTTACACAATATGTTGTTAGTAATGCAAACAAAGATCTGTAAATCCATAAATGCTTGGTAATAAAATAAATATGCAAAATCATCACAATTTAAAAGGCACAACAATGCAATAAAACAAAAAAATAATACACACAGTGGCAAAATTATGCCAAGCAACCCAATTTTAACTAGTTACAAAGTCTACAACATGTAACCTTGCTGCATACCCCGCTCAGTCCTAACTCCACCCCAAACCCTAAACCCCACCTCCACCTCAGCCATAACCATGCCCTAAACTCTGCCTCAGTCCTAATCCTGCCACAAATTCGACCCCAGGTCTAACCTTACCTTTACATTGCCCAAACTAAACCTGAGTCCTAGCCACAATCCGAAATGTACCTTGGTCCTAACCCTACCCCAAATCTTGCCTCTCTTCTACCTGCAACCAAAATCCTGCCTCATTTCTAACCCCACCCCAAACCCCATCTCAATCTCTGCACTAACCCCACCCCAAACCCCATCTCAGACTCTGCACTAACCCCACCCCAAACCCCATCTCAATCTCTGCACTAACCCCACCCCAAACCCCATCTCAATCTCTGCATTAACCCCACCCCAAACCCCATCTCAATCTCTGCACTAACCCCACCCCAAACCCCATCTCAATCTCTGCAGTAACCCAACCCCAAACCCCATCTCAAACTCTGCACTAACCCCACCCCAAACCCCATCTCAATCTCTGCACTAACCCCACCCCAAACCCCATCTCAATCTCTGCACTAACCCCACCCCAAACCCCATCTCAATCTCTGCACTAACCCCACCCCAAACCCCATCTCAATCTCTGCACTAACCCCACCCCAAACCCCATCTCAATCTCTGCACTAACCCAACCCCAAACCCCATCTCAATCTCTACACTAACCCCACCCCAAACCCCATTTCAGACTCTGCATTAACTCCACCCCAAACCTGTGTGATTAGGGTGTTTATTGTCAGTTGGTTAACTATGGTGTGTGTGTGTGTGTGTGTGTGTGTGTGTGTGTGTGTGATGAACTTCAAACTCAAAGTAATGTTTTGTAGTTCAGTGCATTACAAGGCTATACTTTATACAAGGCCTTGCAGTGTGTTTACAGGATATATGAAAGTGTGTATAAGAGTGTATGTGTATGTGTGTGTATATGTATGTATAAATGTTTCATTTCCATTATCTACTAGTTTTAAAAGATGAAGTCAAGGCCTTGTGCATCTCTTCAATCTCAGAGTAAGAAAAAATCCAAACGCTATGAAAACAGCGAGTCAAACACGAGGCTGATCTCAAGGCTGTTTTGTCGGTGAGGTTGTGTCATCTTGTCGAGTCTCACCTATCTCCTGTGCATTATCAAATGCTCTAATTTCCACAGTGAGGCGAGGCTGATGTTTATTGTGCGGCTGAAATTGAAAATGGCTGGTAATGGAGTGAGCTTTGGCAGCCCCCCCGGACCAATCCTGAATCTAAATTACTTGCTTCTTTTCAGTGGCGTCGAGTGAGCAGAGCTTTGTGCGTCTCGTACCTAATCAACCCCCAGTGTGACCCCGGATCCGCCAGCCCTCTCGGATTAATGATAAAATCCTCGGTTCAAACAATTATTCGACCCCCGAAAATGGCTGTCCATTTTACTCGGAAAATTAAAGAATGTGAAATCATTGTTATTTTTTTTTCACCTCAAGACTCAGCATGTTGTAGAGCAGCACTTATTTTTGATCTCTGCCCTATAAACTCTTTTATTCTCTTTTTCCTTTTTTAAAGGTGTTTTTTTTTTTTTTTTAGTGGGATGTCACAGGCTTCTTGGCTGTCTGTTACAGAGCGTGACGGGGCGTGCGGTCATGTCCATAGAGAAAATTCAATCCATTTATTTCAGAAGATGAACTCACATTAGCCACAGAGAGAGAAAGAGAAGAAGTTTCTGGTGCTTAAACTAATCTGACACTAATTAGGCAACATGTCGGGTTTGATTTCTGTCACTGCATTTATTGTTCATGACTGCGCTTTCTCTAAACAAACTCATTTGGCCCTTTTTTTTACTGTGTGAAAAATACTGTGATTCAAAAAAATGTGTAATATTTGTGTAGAATAATTGTGTTTAATTTACAAACTCTGAGCTGCAAATTTGAGTCCAAAGAGTACAACAATATGCCCTGCAATGGGTTGGCACGCCGTCCAGGGTGTATCCTGCCTTGATGCCCGATGACGCCTGATATAGGCACAGGCTCCCCGTGACCCGAGTAGTTCGGATAAGCGGTAGAAAATGAGTGAGTGAGTGAGCGAGTACAATATTTGTTGTAAAAAAATGAGAATTAAGAATCAAGTGATGCAACTTCTTAAGTTAAAATCATCTGTGTGTGTTGCCTGTGTTTGGTCACCCAAAACATAATATTTTGTCAAATTTAATATGAATACAAGAGAATAAATACTAGGACAATGATATATAAATGAGAAGATGAACATTGAAATATATCAAATCTAGTATATTGCGAATATAATGCAGAATGAAACTATATTTAACACAATAATCATTGCTTTAATCAAAATATGTCTTAAATGCTCATTATTAAATGGTGTATGAAATAGGATAAAATAGTTATAGCACACAATATTTTGCATTTTCTTATTATTTTTTATATTGAAGTTAGTCTTGCATGCAACTGAAGCCATGAGACACTAAATTGAGGTCATGAACTCGTAACGTGTTCAGGGATGTCTGATTATATTACATTTTTATTTTATTTTAATAAAAGTAATTAAATATACTATAATGATAAATTTCTGTCCTGGAAAGAAAACATGCCATATCTTGAATGATAAGCTAACTGAGCACTCACATGCTATGCTTGCAGCTAAATTTAAGCTCTTTATCCAAAACAAAATGTCTCCGATTATGTATATAATATTCTCTGTGTTAAAAAAAATACTGTTCTAGGGACATATTAAGGAAAGGAACTATTAATTTTGCCATATGTTTGTGTTTACTCTTAGCCAAGTGTGTTTGACGTGTATTTTATAAAAAATATACATTTATCAGATTGCTGATATCTAACAAAAAGTCTGCTTCAGTTCAGTTCAAGGTCAGAATCAAGACACACTTCTGTTTTAGACAAACTCCACTCCCATGTGCATGCTGAATAGAGCTTATGTGTATAGTTATGTCTGAATACCGGTGTGTGTAAGTGCTAATGTTAAATGATGTGATGCCAAACTCTTTACTGAGGATGATATACATACAGAGTTTCAAACCACATCAACAAGTCTGTTTGAGATACTGTACAACTGCTAAACTGGTGGCTATTATATTCCATTATATTAGTAGCATTAGCCAAACATTAGCAGAACTAAAGATGGATTACATGTGCAGTAAGGCAACGAGAAGAGCTGCAGTGTTATGAGGTCTCATAAAGCAGTCGTTGGTGTCATTAAAGAGAAAGAAGAAATGTGGAGAAACAGATTACCATGGAAACAGCTCAGATGTTGTATAGAATGGGGGAATAATTAGCGACATCTCTCAAAACCATAGTCTGCTTAGCAGAAAAAGCCATCATGCTTTGTTAGGAAACTGTGGGTACAACAGCAAGAAGAGATTTTCTGTCACTAGTGATTATTACAAATCTGTAAGAGTCAGAAAATACTGAGGTAATGAGGAAATAACATATATTCTATATCAGAAGATGTCACAAGATCAGTATTAGGACTAATAAGTTCCATTAGAAATTAATTACATTTTTAATTAAATTGCAAGGATTTGTTTTTATTCATTTACCCACTGTTTTTATCTCTTCATCAAGCAGTGCATTATGCTGTAAATCCTGCAGCCTTGAACATCCTTTCTTTTTTTCTCTCTTTAAGTTGATGAGATAAAAAACACCCAGCTTGTCATTTTAACAAGCAACCGCAAAGAAGTATAAACTCCTCTGTCCTGAAGACACAAACTTCCAAACTTACATTTACAAATCTCTGACACTGAAGACTCTTCATAGACAAGTCCCTATGAATGAGCTGTTACTATACAAACTATATATTAATAACATAACATACAGAGCACTGTGATATAAACCTGTGATTAGCTGCACTAATGTCAATGCTGCTGTTTTAGAAAGTATATCAACACCTTCATCTTTCATCTTTAACTCATCAGTATATAGAAAACTGATAACTTTAATGATTATTTTGTTTGTTCATCTGGAGGAACCCTTAAAGCAGCGCTTCCACATTGAACAATTTCAATAGGCCAAGAAACCTTAATTATCCAGTGAACCCCGGATATTATCCCTGTATTAAAGGGATAATAATGAGCAACCATTTTCAGTTTGTATCACACATATATCCAGTTTATTTTTTTAAAAAAAGGGCTTCTTGAAGAGTTTTTTTCAGGATTGCTTGGATAATTAAGCGTTAATCCTTCCTGATGAGAAACCTCTTTGTTGTGTTGTTCTACATAGAAACTTTAAATGTTCAGAGGGACAACAACAAACCCTTAATGGTTTTTTAAGGGTTCTTTGGATATTTAATATACTTAGATCCTAAGAATATTTTAATTGGAACATTTTCTAACAGGAAAATAAAAGCCCTTAAGAAGAGTTCTTTGTTAGTCCCTCTGGAAGCACGCTTTAAGGTTCTATAAGGTTCTATTTCCCATCTAGGTCCCAGGTAGGCAAATCCTACATGCAAATTTTTAATAAAGCCTTGCAAAGCCTATGGTTTTACTAAGAAATATTAGGGACTAATTTCTCAGAGGGAAATTTCCTAGATAAGCATAGCTAGCATATACTGTAGGTTCTACATTTTTAAAGTCACATGTAGAATTTAGTCTGATTCACTGATAAAGAAATTAATTAAACGATATTTTATGTTGCATTGCATGAAATGTACAAAAACACATTAAAACTTACCCAATAATTCCACATAAATGGTCTAATAAAAAAACATATCAATGCATAGACTTCTATCAAACTAATTACATAACTAACTTAGTACTAACTAAATCCCACATTGAATACTGATAAACATCTATAAATAAACCTAAGGAAGTAAATAAATGATTGCAATATAGCATGAATAAGCTTTCGATAAGTATTCTTTGAATACTCTTGTTTGTGTAGTTTATTTCTTTTTTCTTGATTCATTTGATTAGTTTATTGTTACTCCCCCACCCCCTGTCCAAGGCTGAGCATGGTGATCATGTGACCTGCCGGCCGTTTGCTCATTATGCAGCCGAAACAATGGCATGTTCATGGCTGTGCTAATTATTATTCTGAGAATGTACCAATTTGTTGCTTCCAGAGTGACAGTGAGTCGGAGAAGTGAAAGGGGCACGGTGCCAGCCGTCAGAGTCGACTGAATGGAGCTCTTTCAGCCCCAAGGGTGAGACAGAAACGACCGTTTTCTAATCGTGCCAGCAGAAAAAAAAAACGGTTAAGGGGGACGAAGAGTGAAACAATATCACTTCAGGGGAGTTTTATAAGAACAATGTAGAGCTATTTTAAATAAATAAAACAATTTCCTCAGCACAGTGTCATACTCATGCTTGTATATTACTTCATCAAATAACATTTGAAAGGTTAATGCATGCTAGCCCACTCTGTTCAGGAGTCAGTTCAGAAATCCACACCAGGTTCAAAAACAGCTTACACACTAGATCAGTCATACTGCATGCTACTGAATCAGGCTTCCAGATGTTACACTTACCTGTCCAACACAAGAAAATAGCTGCACAAAAGCTGTAATTTTCCACCTTTGTGTGAAACACACACCCAATAATTATATTATAGCGTGTAAATATCCCCGCTGACAGCATGAATTATATTTTATTAATCAGGATTATATTATAGCTGCTGTTATGTAGCAGCTATTTTATATATGCTATAACATTTAAATAAATAAGTAAATAAATATATTTCTATTTTATAACATATACAACTATATATAGTTAGTTAGACACAGAAGTCATGCCCAAACCTGTTTACCTGGAACTTAAAAGCACACTTCCTTCACTGAGACTAACAAGCATAGGAGACCACGCCCACACCTCCTTCACTGAGACTAACAAGCACAGAAGACCACACCCACACCTCCTTCACTGAGACTAACAAGCACAGAAGACCACACCCACACCTCCTGCACTGAGACTAACAAGCACAGAAGACCACACCCACACCTCCTGCACTGAGACTAACAAGCACAGAAGACCACACCCACACCTCCTTCACTGAGACTAACAAGCACAGGAGACCACGCCCACACCTCCTTCACTGAGACTTACAAGCACAGGAGACCACGCCCACACCTCCTTCACTGAGACTAACAAGCACAGACCACGCCCACACCTCCTTCACTGAGACTAACAAGCACAGGAGACCACGCCCACACCTCCTTCACTGAGACTAACAAGCACAGAAGACCACACCCACACCTCCTGCACTGAGACTAACAAGCACAGAAGACCACACCCACACCTCCTGCACTGAGACTTACAAGCACAGGAGACCACACCCACACCTCCTTCACTGAGACTAACAAGCACAGAAGACCACGCCCACACCTCCTTCACTGAGACTAACATGCACAGGAGACCACGCCCACACCATCTTCACTGAGACTAACATGCACAGGAGACCACACCCACACCTCCTTCACTGAGACTTACAAGCACAGGAGACCACGCCCACACCCACACCTCCTTCGCTGAGACTAACAAGCACAGGAGACCACGCCCACACCTCCTTCACTGAGACTAACAAGGACAGGAGACCACGCCCACACCTCCTTCACTGAGACTAACAAGCACAGGAGACCACGCCCACACCTCCTTCACTGAGACTAACAAGGACAGGAGACCACGCGCACACCTCCTTCACTGAGACTAACAAGCACAGGAGACCACGCCCACACCTCCTTCACTGAGACTAACAAGCACAGGAGACCACGCCCACACCTCCTTCACTGAGACTAACAAGCACAGATCACGCCCACACCTCCTTCACTGAGACTAACAAGCACAGAAGACCACACCCACACCTCCTTCACTGAGACTAACAAGCACAGAAGACCACGCCCACACCTCCTTCACTGAGACTAACAAGCACAGGAGACCACGCCCACACCATCTTCACTGAGACTAATATGCACAGGAGACCACACTCACACCTCCTTCACTGAGACTTACAAGCACAGGAGACCACACCCACACCTCCTTCACTGAGACTAACAAGCACAGAAGACCACACCCACACCTCCTTCACTGAGACTTACAAGCACAGAAGACCACACCCACACCTCCTTCACTGAGACTTACAAGCACAGGAGACCACGCGCACACCTCCTTCACTGAGACTAACAAGGACAGGAGACCACGCCCACACCTCCTTCACTGAGACTAACAAGGACAGGAGACCACGCGCACACCTCCTTCGCTGAGACTAACAAGCACAGGAGACCACACCCACATGTCCTTCAATGAGACTAACAAGCACAGAATCCACAACAACACATCCTTTAGTGAGACAGTCAAGAAGCCCACACCTTCGTGACAAATAATAATAATAATAATAATAATAATAATAATAATAATAATAATAATAATAATAATGTGGTTTGTTATTAAGATTAGTCACTATGCTAATAAATGCTAGATGAACACATTTTTAAAATGACATCTCTAAAAATTTGTACTTCTTGTGATTTCCCTTTCATACTGATGTCTAAGTGTTTGATGTGAATGTAGCATCCCTGTGTGTGTGTGTGTGCGCGTGTGTGTATGTGTGTGTGTGAGCATGTGTGGTCAGGAGGAAGTGATGTGAGGAGCTTGAATGGAACAGAGAGGGAGGTTAAAAGTCATGGTTGGCCTTTGCATAGCTGTGAGGTCACTGATCCATGTGGGTGTGTGACTCACAGCAACTAGACCGTTAAGTCAAACCGCTTCCTGCAACGATGGTTGTTCAAGCAGGATCACCGTGACAACACTTTCAGCTCCGAGTTTACAATGACTTCATCAGCAGCATCACTGCCCGGAATACACAGCTTGAGTGTGTGGAGAGGAATATGTGGAGAGACGTGTGTGCATTCCTTACTGCTGAGATGCAGTGTGAACACGTGAAACAGTGCTTGTGTTCAGTTCTGAGTCAGGAGTTACACACAGGAAGCTCTTTGGTTTGACTCAGAATGATTTGTTAACGTGTTTACTAAAAGACAAAGTTAGCTCTTTTGGTTAGTTTTGCTAGCAAGGTACGTGATGAATTTTTCATGATTTAGACTATGCAAATATATAAACCATATATCTCTAAAGCTAAGCGTTGCTGAATTCTGGATTCCGATTGGTCAGAAGGTGTTTGGACATGCTCAAACTGTAGTATATAGTAGACATTCAGGGACTTGAATGGCAGAGGCAAAACATAATCTGTATTAAATAATGTATTAAATTTGTTACAGATATAATATATATATTATATCTGTCATAAAGAAAGTTGTATGACTATTGAAGTGGTGTTGGCTTTAGGAAACAAATCTCTTTTATTAAAGTCTCAGAGTCTCAGTTTCAGGACAGAGGGCTTTCTGGGTTGTCTGTAAAATGAAAGAGGTTAAAATGTATGACATGTCATTTACTAATAATATATTGTTATCATTGGCAAACTGCTGTGGTATAAACCGAGTGAGCACAAAGATTTTGGACCTTCATTGAGATGAGACCAACCCTGTGAGGATCCTAAGGCATCTAGAGATGTACCAGCTGCAGTTGGATTCTGCTTCATGGAGTATTCTGAAATTCTAAGAGGAGATGTCAGCTACATGTGGTCTTTGAGGACAACAACCTCCTCCTCAATACACAATTGTCTGACTGTATTTTTACAATCACACCCTTCAGTGTCATCCAAATGAGAATGAGGTTCCCTTTTGAGTCTGGTTCCTCTCAAGGTTTCTTCTTCTTCCATTTAAGGGAGCAGTGGGGATGAATACAATCACATATAAATATGTCTAATACTAATCTTGAATGTCCATTGCTAAAAGCACTATACAAATAAATTTGAATTGAATTGAAAACACTTTCTTTTATCAGAAAATAGTCAATATTAAGATGATAACAACAGCTCCACTTTTTCACACCAGCCTATCATGGATGATTTGTTGTGTTATATTTAATACTTAGCAAAAATTTGAAATTATGCTATCTGTATTTATAGTGTCCTCTGCTGCATGCAATATTTCACAATGCAAGAAAAACTGATGTTGTTCTCATAAAACAAGGCTGGATTGATGAGGCACATGACTGACCGAAGTATAGACTTTAGAGGTTTTTGTTTAGACTGATGAAACCTTGGCCAAAGCCCAAGACTCGACAGACAAAGCCATTACTGGATGATGCCCTTGGCTGGACAGTTGAAGCACATGATTGGTTGAAGCCCCTGGATGGACTGATGAAGCCCCTGATTGGCCAAAGTTCCTGGCTGGTGTAGAGAACCCCCTGGCTGTGAATCCACAAATAGGCCACAGCCCATTACTAAGATGGTGAAGTCCCTGATTGGCCAAAGCCCCAGTCTGGACTGATGAAGATGCACACTGGACTGTTGAAGCCCCTGATTGGCCAAAGCCCTAGACTAGACTGATGAAGCTCCAGACTGAACTGTTGAAGCCCCTGAATGGCCAAAGCCCCAGGCTGGACTGATAAAACCCCACACTGGATTGTTGAAGCCCCTAATTGGCCAAATCCCTAGACTAGACTGATAACGCTCCAGACTGAACTGTTGAAGCCCTTTGATTGGCCAAAACCCCAGGCTGGACTGATGAAGCTGCACACGGGACTGTTAAAGCTCCTGATTGGCCAAAGCCCCATACTGGACTGATAAAGCCTCACACTGAACTGTTGAAGCCCATAATTGGCCAAAGCCCTAGACTAGACTGATGAAGTTCCAGACTGAACTGTTGAAGCCCTTTGATTGGCCAAAGCCCCAGGCTGGATTGATGAATTCCCAGAACAGACTGGTGAAGCTCCTTGATTGGCTGAAGCCCCAGGCTGGACTGATGAGGTACCTGATTGGTCAAATACACAAGCTAGATTGCTGAAGACAATGTTGACTGAAGCTGCTGGCTGGACTGAAGAATCATTTGACTGACCTGCTGAAGCCCCTGCTGGCTGAAGCAGAGGCAACAAATGTGAAATGTCTGATTTGGAAAAACCCTCTTATTGAGCTGATGAACAGCCTGACTGGATGAATGCTATACTAGTTAAGCCCTTGGCAGGACTGCTAATAACCTGACTAGCTGTTTAACACTAAGCTTTAATGCTATCTCACTAACACGCTAGTGTTTAAGTTAGTTGACTACAAGTTATTGTTTGTTTGGCTTCCTAGTTAATTAATTAAAAACAATTCAGTTGTACTTAATGCCTATATGGCTGTAAATTTTGTATATTTTGAGCAGACTATTGAAATGTCCACGATATATTTATGTTTGAGTTGTTCGGTATATTGTCTAACTGATTATGGAGGCTGCAGTGTGGATTCTGGTCTGTGATGTTGGCAGGTGCGTAACGCCAAATTACCGGCTGCAATTTGCATTTTCCCTCGGCTAAGAAGCATGCCATTATCATATCAAAGGGAACTCACGGCTCCGTCTAGTTCGGAGAGATGTGGCACCGCTTCAATTTGAGCAATTAATGTGCCGATGAAGACGCTTGTCATGCGTCCCAGAGTTTCACTGCTTCCGTCCACATTGTTCCTGCCGGTGGAGGACGAGGGAGAGTGTCTATGCTCAGCTGGCTGAGAGGGTCCTTCTCTCTCTCTCTCTCTCTCTCTCTCTCTCTCTCTCTCACTCACTCACACACACACACACACACACACACACACACACACAGTACCCTTTTTCTTGCTTCACCAACGGAAGTAAATGGATTTGCATGATCTTTAGTGAGACCTTTTTCTCTCCTCCTTTTCTCTCTGCATTTGAAGGCCACTGTTCTTATCCTTGAGCTTCATCTTTTCTTCTTTTTATTAAAAAAAAATTGCTAGTTGTGCTTGTTGTGTGTTAGTAATTAACACATATTAGCTGAGTAGGATTGTCTTCTAGTAAGTAAAGAACTAGTTGTTGATATCTCAAAAAAATCCATAACATCCATCCTTTTGCAATTTGTTGAACATTAAAAAAGTAGATATAAAACTGTGATATTATTTTCTGTTATTATCTGTGATATTATTTGTATAATTGTTCATCACTTTGTCCAGTTAAGAAACACTCCACCATTTTGGATTTTGAAGGGATTTGCCTCCTCCTCCTCCTCCTCCTCTATTTCTCCTGATTGTTCTGTAGCACTTCAAGGTTTTGTTTTCAGAGGTATATAGCACTTACAAGATGGTATTAGTCACAGCTGTTCTGTGTGATTTCCATCCCTTTGCCTGGCACAGCAGCGCTTTGCCAAGTGCCTCTGAGTGCCTCTCGCCATTCAGCTTTGCCTCTCGCCGCCTCTAGCAGCCTCTTGCCACATCCTCGCAGCCTCTCTTAGCTGTCCTCCTCTGCCAGCGCTAAATTGAATTTGATAGAGCTCCTTGTTTTTTTTTTGTTTTTTTTTTTTGCTCTTGTTTGAAAGCTGGCTGAACAGGATAATATGCCTTGGTAATGTATCATAGCAGACCAGAATGTTATATAGCGATTAAAGGCTAGTGAGGGATAAAAAATTAGCAGTACAACATCACAGCAAGCATTGTTCACTTTCATAGCTATATATAGTATATTATTGTATCAGATGTGACTGACAGTCCCATCTGATACACTAATATGTATGTATGTATGTATGTATGTATGTATGTATGTATACAGTATCTCACAGAAGTGAGTACAGCCCTCACATTTTTGTAAATATTTTATATCTTTTCATGTGACAACACTGAAGAAATGACACTTTGCTACAATGTAAAGTGAGTGTACAGATTGTACAGTGTAAATTTGCTGTCCCTCAAAATACCTCAAAACACAGATATTAATGTCTAAACTGCTGGCCACAAAAGTGAGTACATCCCTAAGTGAAAATGTCCAAACTGGGCCCAAAGTGTCAATATTTTGTGTGGCCACCATTATTTTCCAGCACTGCCTTAACCCTCTTGGGCATGGAGTTCAACAGAGCATCACAGGTTGCCACTGGAGTCTTCTTCCACTCCTCCATGAAGACATCAGAGAGCTGATGGATGTTAGAGACCTTGCGCTCCTCCACCTTCCGTTTGAGGATGCCCCACAGATGCTCAATGAGGTTTAGGTCTGAAGACATGCCTGCCCAGTCCATCCCTTTTACCCTCAGCTTCTTTAGCAAGGCAGTGCTCATCTTGGAGGTGTGTTATCATGTTGGAATACTGCCCTTCGGGCCAGTCTCCAAAGGGAGGGGACCATGCTCTGCTTCAGTATGTCACAGTACATTTTGGCATTCATGGTTCCCTCAATGAACTGTAGCTCAACAGTGCCGGCAGCACTCATGCAGCCCCAGACACTCCCACTTCCATGCTTGACTGTAGGCAAGACACACTTGTCTTTGTACTCCTCACCTGGTTGACGCCACACACTCGACACCGTCTGAATAAAATAAGTTTATCTTGGTCTCATCAGACCACAGGACATGGCTCCAGTAATCCATGTCCTTAATCTGCTTGTCTTCAGCAAACTGTTTGCGGGCTTTCTTGTGCATTATCTTTAGAAAAGGCTTCCTTCTGCAACGACAGCCATGCAGACCAATTTGATGCAGTGTGTGGCGTCTGGTCTGAGCACTGACAGGCTGACCCCCCGCTCCTTCAACCTCTGCAGCAATGCTGGCAGCATTCATATTTCTCAAACACAACCTCTGAATATGACGCTGACCACATGCACACAATTTCAACCATGGCGAGGCCTGTTCTGAGTGGAACCTGCCCTGTTAAACCGCTGTATGGTCTTAGGCACTGTGCTGCAGCTCAGGGCCTTGACAGTCTTCTTATAGCTTACTCCATACTTTATGTAGAGCAATAATTCTTTTTTTCAGATCCTCAGAGAGTTCTTTGCCATGAGGTGCCATGTTGAACTTCTAGTGAACTTCTAGTATGAGAGAATGAGAGCGATCAACATCAAATTTAAAACACCTGCTCACCATTCACACCTGAGACCTTGTAACACTAACTAACATTGTAACACTCACTAACATGACACCAGAGAGAGAAAATGGCTCATTTTGGGGCTAATTTTTGGGGCTAATTTTCACTTAGTGGTGTACTCACTTTTGTGGCCTGCGGTTTAGACATTTATGGCTGTGTGTTAAGTTATTTTGAAGGGACATCATATTTACACTGTTATACAAGCTGTACACTCACTTTACATTGTAGCAAATGTGATTTCTTCAGTGTTGTCACATGAAAAGATATAATAAAATATTTACAAAAATGTGAGGGCTGTACTCACTTCTGTGAGATACCGTATATACTGTATATACTCCAGCTTTGTGGAATTTTCAAGTCAAAATGTACAGCATGCCTGCAGTTTTGGCTGTAAATCACAATTTCATAAGTTTCATTCTGATAAGTTATCGTTTCTATAGTAACAGCTCATTCATCATGCCAGACTTTTTTTTTTTTAAATCGATATGATGTGGAATCGATATGGTGAAGATTTCTGTTAGAAGAAACATGATTTATTTAACATTTATAGAAAAGTTAAAGCTGTAAATTTTCACCATCTTCAGCACAGAGGAGTGTACACTTAGTGGTTTATTGGTAACATGACAAGCTGTGTTTTTGTCTTACTAAGTTCTACAGAGAGAAAAAGAGAGGCTGGAGAGGAAATGACCATTTATTGCTCCTATAATTTAAGTGAGAACAGGAAACAAACTTCATCAATGTTCCATACCCTTCAAGTACATAAGTATAAAATGGTTAAAATTTTGTTCTTTAATATATAAAACATTATAACGGTTGGCAAATTGCTATGCTAGAAGGAAATATGATTTGCCTTTTCTGACATAAAAAGCTAAAATTATTTCATGACATTCATGACTCCATCCTCATTTATTGCTTGACTTGTTTTAATGATGACTTCCAGACATTTGAAACATAAAATTTGTGATGATTGATATAAAAGAAATGATTGATGTATTTAATGGAAATGGACGTGAAACAGACCGTGGGGTTGAGAGTCGACTGATTTTCACAATCGCCAGTCACGAATGGAATTTTCGTGCCAACTTCCCAACTTTGCTCCGTTATCTTGGCGAAAGGTGTCTCTCTCACTCCCTCTGTCTCTCTTTCTTACACTGTCTCTTGCTCTTTCTCCTGTTCCCTTCCTCTCTTGGCTTTCTCTCTCTCTCTATGCTGCAAATTCACGCTGATCGCAGTGATGTTCATGACAGGCCCTGACAGGAGAAAACTCTTATCGCTGTGGGGTTTGGAGGCCTTGGCTAAATTGGAAATTGCAAATTGGGTTTAAACTCATCATCTATTATGTCAGATGACCTTTGGCAGCTGTTGATAAAAAAAAAAAAAAAAAAAAAAGAGGAACGGGGAGACAAAAAAGGAGGAAGCAGTGTTAGCTTTGATCCAATTTTCAGCACTGTATCCACTCGTCAGGTTTCATTCGCAGTCGGACGACGAACTGCACGGAAGTGAAAATGATAGGGTTTCGAGAGAGCAGCCATTGTTGTTGCAGATTAAGATTTTCTCTTCCTATTTGCCGGGGGTCGACCCGCTGGTCCCCTCTGTGCGATTCCTCTATTGTGTAATCAGTTTCAATATCTGCTCTGAGGGACGTGTAAGCCGTCCTCCTGTGATAAACACTCACAGGAGAAATGTTGGACTTAATGGTTTTTTGCTTGGAGGCGATTCAGGGTCACTGTGTACCAATATTGACTTGCGTATGTTACCTTTAATCTGACATCCTCACGGAATGTGAAGGGATGCTAGTGTTCAGGGGCTTCTCCATGTTCTTCCTGTTCACCCTCTTTGATGTGTAGCACTTTACCTGTTCGTATTCACATTTTGATTGAAATGTCAGTTTGCCACTTGCTCTTTTATGCTTCTCAACAGTTCATTGAGTAAATTATTGTAGTATATAATATATATTATATTTTTGTAGAAAAAGAGAGAGAGAGAGAGAGAGAGAGAGAGAGAGAGAAACATAACATGATCTTTAAAGTTTTTATTTCTCTGGCTGACAATTTTAATGTATGTAATTTAGACAGGAGGAGGGACTTGCCAGATGTGAAAAACGTAACATTTTTTATTGATCCTTCAATGTGGATACACACGTGATTCTCATACTATTCCCATCCAAATCCCTGACTTATCCATTAATTATCCCTTAAAAATCCTCATAGGTGAGTGTGTGTGTGTGTGTGTGTGTGCCCTGCGATGGGTTGGCACTCCGTCCAGGGTGTATCATGCCCGATGACGCCTGAGATAGGCACGGGCTCCCCGTGATCCGAGGTAGTTCGGATAAGCGGTAGAAGATGAATGAATGAATGAATGAAATCCTCATAGAACCCCGTGTATTAACTGAGTAAGTCCATGTGATCCTTACACCAATACAGCATTTGTTTGACTGTTTATTTGTAATCACACCCTCTAATGTTACCCATATGAGGATGGGCCCCCCTTTGAGTCTGGTTCCTCTCAAGGTTTTTTCCTTACCAATTTAAGGGAGTTTTTCCTTGCCACTGCTGCCTGAGTCACCTCAGACTTGCTCATTGGGGATAAATACATATACATACATACATACATACATACATACATACATACATACATACATACATACTGTG
The DNA here is from genome assembly GCF_030014155.1 of Tachysurus vachellii. Classification (NCBI taxonomy): domain Eukaryota; kingdom Metazoa; phylum Chordata; class Actinopteri; order Siluriformes; family Bagridae; genus Tachysurus; species Tachysurus vachellii. The sequence continues at coordinate 31,809,339 of NC_083460.1, forward strand.
AACTATATATATCTTGAATTTTTATTATATTAACTCTTTATACTTCTCCTTATGTTTACCTTCTGCTCTATGTTTATGTTCTGTAAAGCTGCTTTGAGACAATGTCCATTGTAAAAAGCGCTATACAAATAAACTTGAATTGAATTGAATAAGTGTGCTGCTTATTCTTTTATTTGTTTAACATTTAAATAAACTGCATTTTATACTTGATTCCTAATTGTTCTTCCTGAAGGATGGATTCACCTTTTCTGATTAGAAATGGAAAGGTTTCCAGTTTAGCTTTGCATGTACAGCCTTTCTTCATAAAAGGTTTCTATGTTGAACCCTACAACAGAGTTTTTTTTTAGAAAGAAAAGAAATTATCCAATGTACACTTAAAGAACCCTACAAGAACATTTTTAAAAAAGACTGATGTGTGTGCTGAGGTGTATAAAGAGATAAAGCTGAGCCATATTGATCTGTTCACTAATCTTGGAAATAGAAATCCTGATTCATTAGAGCATCGATTAAAGGTGTCACCTATAAACTCTTAAAATCTCTCCAGGCCTATAATAATCAAACACTTTCATTGATACTTTGTAAGAAAATGGCTCCCACCAGTTTCTTCATTTAAAGCTTATGCTTTACATTTTTCTGGCCTGGAAATGAGCTTCACCCCTTTTCTTTAAAAGGCAACTGGTCAGATAAAGCTTTAGTTCTAAAAAGTTATTTAAAACTCTATTTACAATCTTGGAAATAAGGTTGTATTATACCTTTTTAATTGCAAGAACGAATGATTAAAGGTGCAGTCTGTAATGTTTAAACATGACTTTAGACTTTATAACTTTGTAAGGATCATACAAAGTCACTGATAATTCACACAAGCTGATTCACTATATATTGCAATGCAATGGTTCTTGCTAGTCTCTAAATATAAAGCTAGTGTTTAAGTTTTTCTGGCCCAGAAATGAACTCCACCATGTTTTCTTGGTGCACTGGGGAGGTAAATTTAGCTTACTGAATGGGTTTTACTTGATGCTGAACGGGAAACACACTGTTGAACTGTAGTATGTCTCCAGAGTGACAAAGCGTTGAAGTTGTGGATTTTAAGCTTGTCTGTGATTGCATTTTTCCTCACATACAGCAGAGGGCACTAAACATTACGCTCTGTTCTTTTAACCGCAATCTGTTAAGAATATATATTAAGAAAATTTTTAAATAATAATAATAATAATAATAATAATAATAATAATGAAAGATATTGTCCTTTCAAAAAGTCTAAAAATGCTAAATTTTGTTTTGATTTAACGTGAGAAATTCTGATGTGAATTTAAAGGACAAATCTGCTTTTTTTAAACCATGAATGCCAAAATGTACTGACATTTTTTTTTTAAACTTTTTTATTTTTTTTTATATAAAGATTTTTATACAAAAATAAAATAAAATACAATTAATATTGACTGCCAAGATTTATTTTGTAATACCATTCTCAACTTTAATAAACAATAAAGTTGAGAATGGTATTACAAAATAAATCTTTTTGCTAATAACATTTTAGTGGAGCTTTACCCGTCCCTCTTTTCCACCTATGATGTGGCGGTGCTTTAATGGTTTAGTCTGTCCAGCTCTCTCAGCTACTTATGTGTCGACCAGATCAATTTTCAAATGTTTCATTTTTGTACAATCCACCCTCAACTCCATCATTATCCATCACCATCTCGTAGTTCACTAACTAGCCAGGCGAGTATAGCTGGGTAGGATTCTGGGAATCTGAGTTCAAGTTCACTCTATAGTACTTCACTGGATCTTCACTTAAGAATTGAATGCTGAACATCACTTGAAAGTGAAAAGTGAGCAAGAAAAGACGTTTTGTTAGATGCAAGCAGTGAAACCTGCCTTGTTTGAGATCATTTATTTTCTTTCCTAATAAACTCCATTGTAGCTCTGCTAACAATAAGGATAATAACATCCCTGCTAATTTCTGCTAAACCTTCTGACAGGAAAAGGTCAAATTCAGCACCCAATAACAAACTGTCACCTAAACACACAGCAGATATTTCAATTTGAAAATATTCTGTGTCTCACTATGAAGTTATACAAAAAAAAAATTTAAATAGCGATTATTAATATGAAAAATCCCAAAACCAAAGTGGCTTTGGAGTGATTTATTCACTTTGTTTTTCCTGCTGCAGCTCATTTCACCACACACCTGTCACAGGTGCTGATCGTTAATCAGTTATTACTGCAGTTTATTTGCTGGATGACAAGTTGCAATTTCCTGCTGATTTGGGGACGTTTGTCAGGTGGGAATTATAGGAGAGAACATGTGACAAAACACATCACAAGCACTGCTGCATCTCTCTCTCTCTCTCTCTCTCTCTCTCTCTCTCTAGCTCCCTCTCTCTGTCTGTCTCTCTCTCTCTCTCTCTCTCTCTCTCGCTCCCACTCTCTCTCTCTCTCTCTCCCTGTCTGTCTGTCTGTCTGTCTGTCTGTCTCTCTCTCTCTCTCTCTCTCTCTCTCTCTCTCTCTCTCTCTCTCTCTCTCTCTCCCTCTCTCTCTCCCTGTCCCTCTCTCTCTCTCTCGCTCCCACTCTAGTTTTTCTCCAAACAATATCTGGGACTCTGAAGTAATAAGGCGGAATGTATAATTAATTACCCAGCTTGCTCTAATTAGGGATGAATAAGTTGTGTCCCTCTCATCATCCCAAATGTGGTGATGGTTAATGCCAGTTTATGCTATATTAACTGCAAATATGCAATCCTTCTGAGAGCACTTTTCCTTGATGAATTTGATGAATGTGACAATAATTAGCAGAGACAGATGAGAGCTAAATTGCTGCTGACAATGTAACGCTATCCAAGGCTCGAGGGCTAGCCGGAAACATGGCAGGCTCACACGCCACGGACCTAGGCCCTGTTTTCTAATTAATACTCATTCTGCCAGTTGTGGAAGAGAGAGAGAGAGAGAGAGAGAGAGAGAGAGAATGGTAATTGTTTTCCTCAAAAGGCTGTGGGGAGCTATCAGGGTAATAAAGTTAATTAGCAGAACAAACAATCTTCCACAGCTTTAGGCAGAACATTGTGGAGAAGATACGCTGAGATAAACATTTCCAGAAATATAATTTCACACAAACAACAAAAAATCAGTAATTTGCTTCTGAATGTAGTTCATCCAACACCCTTTTGTGTGAAATTTGAACTCAGAATTACGTTGCACACCACGCTTCATCAATCTAAACCCTTTACAAAACGACAATTAATTTTATCTCTGTGAAACAATGCGGCATTTTCTTTTCCTGCACCGAACACACACTCACACTCTGACACACACGCACACGCACACACACACACATTGGTACTGACAGGTTTGTGCAATGAAACGGTAAAAGTTCCAGCATCAGATTTTATTATTGCGTCTCAGTTTGACAGTGTGCAGAATAAATGCACTTCTGCAGCCTGAGGCATGTTTAGTGTCATGTTTTATTTTCCAGATAATCCCTCCCTCACACACACACACACACACACACACACACACACACACACACACACACTGCAGGGAGGTGTACGTACACAAGGTGGTGGTAGTTCCACTTTTTTTTCTCAGCACAAACATCCTTGAACACGTAATTAAATTCAAAATGTGTCTTGTCAGATTTTTCCCCTCAGCTGAAGGACATTCTGTAGATGTAGCTGCGATGCTCTGTGATAAAAAAAGAAAGAAAAAGAGAAACATTTTTTTTGGTCGAATCTTTAGAAAAAGGTTTCAAGGTTTGGAAAGTAAACACAACCATGATGCATTTCAGTTTGCAATAGATGGATGTATCTATCATCTTTCACAAAGAAAGGATGGGGGATTTTGTGTTTTTATTTATTTATTTTTTAACTAAATCCCAAAAAAGGTTGCTCCTCTTTACTATGACTTTGATTTTGTTGATGTGCAAAAAAACATTTATTTCGAGCCTAAAACTTGCTAAAAGACTCTGAGCTGTGATCGGCACAGGTCGATAACGAGAGGCTTTCCTTTTTTTCAGTATTATTATTTTATTTCTTTTTTTTATCCTTACTCCTGATGCTCACCTGGGACTCGTGATAGCTTATCAAAGCCTGAGCAGCTCTTCCCCAACACCAGCACATAATAGAGGCTTTCAGAGTGGAAGACTGGCAGCATGGGGAATTATGGGAAACGGCGGTCAGCTGACAGCTTGATGGACAGTTTGACTGCTTTTGCAGCATCATGGGAAATAGCTGTCACCTGATGCTGCCGTTCTCCCACAGAGATAACCTTCATCGTGACAGCGTAAACAAAGATAGCGCTTGGATCGTGGAGGCCTTTTTTTTCTTTCGCTCGCAGCTCAGGAGAGCCTGCAATTGATCCTTCATTAGACCTGATCGATGTGCTAATTGATTATTGAACCTGGGTTTGAAGTGTTTCAAGTGTTCAGCTGTGATCTGTGGTGCTTAATTTAAAGTAATTAAAGCAAACCAGATTCTCAGAATAAATTCATGACCTGCTGAAGATCCTTCTCTTTAAGATATAGTGTATAATTCCAATAATACAGACAGTGAAAAGGACATTTTATTCTAAAGTGACAAATGTTTACTCTCTTGAACTCGCAATGTGACATCTTGTAAATAATTATAAACATCTAATTTGCATATTCATTGGGTCATTGTGCTCGTTTTGCCAAAAGACAAAATATTTTCTGAAGACACAACACCAGGTGGTGTGATGAAGCAGATTTACTATTACTACCCTGAAGTAAATAGAATTTAAAAAAGCACACCACAAAGCGTCTTCTTCCCTTTATAGCAGAGCAATTTATTTACCTTTATCTTCAATTTGTTATTTATTACTGAAAGTCACGTTATACTCTTTATTCATGTATAGTTATTAGCAGCTTTGTGCACTGCTCATCAGTCTCTCATTTTATTCTTTCTCTTGAAGCGAGAGAAAATACACAGATGGTCATGTTACTGAGAAATCCCAAAGTGTAAACTCATCTGTACTAAATGTGTTGAACAAAATTTCAGCTTTCACTCTGAGAAAGTGCTGAGACTGGAGACTCCTTCCAGGAATGAAATAACATTTAAGCCTAATCTGTTTATTATAAGCTTTAGTTAGGCTTAGAGCATCTGAGTACCAATGAAAGAACTCTTACTACAAAAAACAATAATATAAGGAACACATTAATATGAAAATAATAATAATTGATGCTACAGCTGGCATTATTTAATATCCTATATTAATATTTACATGCCTGTAGCTTACTGCGACATTCATCATAAAAATGACTGAAATATCAGTGCATTTTGTTCTTCGTATTCTTAAATTCATAATTTTTCAGGTTAATTATTCATGCCAGTTGTTTTCCCCCTGTACAATACACTTGTGATTTTTATGCATATTAATGAAACACTATATATATATAATATATATATATGTATTGTGTGTGTGTTTATTGTCAGTGTTTTGTTTAAATCTTTTTTTTGATAACTCAGACCGGGCATCATCTCTGAACATGTGCTGCTTTATAGACTAAACATAGCAATAGAAGGAACGTCAGGTTGTAGATCAGGTCAACAACGCTCATGATTACGTTACACACCATTTTTGATCAAAGACACAGGTAAATGGAGTCCGGACACGCCACAGATATTTGCTATTACAGCGTAACAGATGTTGTCGACTCTCTCTGAGGAGCCCGCATGGAAACCTGTGCAGCTTTGTAACTTCCTCAGACTCAAGCCTTAATATTGCAGTATGTGGTGAATGGGCCGATTCTAAACATCAGGGCAGGGGGAGAAAATGAGCGAAAGGATATTTAACTCTGTTACATTTACCAGATGAATAAACCTGCACATCAAAATACAGGCAGCCTGGCACGAGAATTCATCTCCGACCCTGTGCTCTTTATTTAAATAATGAGAGAAATAGCTTTTTCATTTATGCAAAGAATGAATGACATTAAATGTCAAATAAAAGTGCAGTGTCAGAGAAGATGCTAGAATATTGTATGACATAGTTTCAGTAATTTATCAGAAGTTTATATTTCTTTCAAAATCATTTGTAAATTTCCAGTACTTTCATTTATCACATATCAGAAACTGCATACGCTGCATTTTCTTGAATCTGATTGGTCGGAAGATGTTGATTCATTTACTATAACAGCAGCTCTTGACAGCAGTGAAGCTTTATGTAGATGTATATATAATTTTTCTTTAGGGTTTCCATAGGTTTAAAAAAACCCTGATATGCTGAAATTTAATTCATGAAACTGAGTCTCTGGTGTCAGTGCATTGTAACAGTCAGTTAAAACTGTAACTAAGATTTGTCACAGCTTCAGGATGCTTTGTGGTTTCTGTCTAACAAGCTGTGTTTAAGTTTTTGTCTTATTAACTAAGAGAGATGATTGAGCTGCTATAATTTAAATAAAAACAGGCACTAATTTGTTTTGCAGATTTTAAACCTAACAATAAATAGTACAAAAAGTATTGTCACATATACTGTACATCACTGTATATGTGTCCCAAACACCTGAAGCAGTTGCTCTTACTTTTTTTTTGCATGTCGATCAGCCTTAGACAAAATATCTTTACACTGTAGTGTTTTCCTAACCTTTCTGTGAAGTCGGCGGGAATTTTCTGCTGAATGATGGCTCCTTGTTGAAAACAGCAGCGCGTGAGGTATTTTTCAGGCCACTGGATGTCTTGTATGAACAGCTACATCTGGACTTTCAGAAATGTACATATTTATCTTGGACCATGTTCCTTTCTGAAGACATGAGGGTGTTCAGATAACTCAATGTAGCTGAGAGGTGAAAAGTGGCATCAAATTCCACTTCTTCATTTCTTTGCATTTATATCATTTATTAGTATTTGTTAAGCCACTGATTGTTATAAAGCTGCACATGTGCTCATTTGTCTTTTTGTTCAGTTTCTGTGATCACAGCTCATTTACAGGAAAACAATAGCTAATGTGATGAAATCTTTATTAAGCATTTACGTAAGGAGTCTCAAGTTTCAGCAGTTTGTAACAGCCCAAGTGAAAGCTGGAACATTTTCATGACTCTTTCTTTCTTTCTCTTTTTCACAAATCACAGAATTTACTATTTATGTATTCCTACTATATTTTATAATATACTATTGTACATAGTATAATAATTTATATTTTTAGCACATCACTTGCTAATGAAATCTTTCAGGACACTACCATGCAACATGTGTATGTTGACAAGGATTAAAGAACGACAGTAAATACAAGGTATACAGAGTCGAAACTACATGAAGTGAGTTAAATAAACAGGAAATGTGTATAAAATATAGCAGCAGTAGGGAGATGATCACACTCCTGCATGCTTGTAAACATCTTGTTAGTGCATTTAGGATGATGTTAATATCATGAAGAGGTCCTTTGTTTGAGTACAAGATCCTTAAATATGTTAAATTCTTCAGCCTACACTGCTAACACACACACACACACACACACACACACACACACACACAGTCATTGTGATGCAGCTACACTGGAATCTTGAGCCGAGGTGTCGAACAGTTTGACGATGCGTCTAGAAAAATTGCCTCCAGAAAACAATGGTCCAAACCACAGGGTGTTTGTTCTGCTGTGAGAAAATCCCTTTGTTTTAAACTTATAGCTCGAGGGCTAATTCGGCTAATTGCTCAGCCTGTTCTCACTCTGAAGCAGATTAGGAAGTCTTTTTGCAGGTTCGACTGTGACTTAGCGCACAAGCAATTTGTACTAATTTGCTGAAACTCAGAGACAAAAAGGAAGAGCTAGCATGGGAGAGTCTAAGCATCTTAGCCCTATTATTAGAACATGTAATGCTAATACTAACACAACAATGGGGTGTGTGAGGGAGAAGAGCTGAGCAGGAAAACTTTACTCTGTTAAGGTTAAGAGATTTTCATGGAGATTAACTTCCCATCCACCTGTTTAAGCCCACACTGCACATACTCTAGCATTAGCACTTAGCATTTAACACTATCAGGAAACTGCCCAATATATTGTGTTTAAAACCTTTAAAATAAACATTTAATTCAACATGTTAAAAAAATCAAACCTGACTAACTTGTACAGAAAAGCCAAAAACATTTAAAAACACTTGTTTTTTGTTTCTTTCTTTCTTTCTGAAAAACATGAGATAAGTGAGATATTAAAATGACAGTGTTGATTCACTGAGTCAGCGTGTTCAGTGTGGGAGAAACATATGATGAGGTTAAACATGGCAGTCATCAGTAAATAAATGGAGGTTACATGACTTTCTCTGCTGATGTGATGTGGTGTGAAGCTGTGCATTGGTGCGCTAGCTGTAACCCTGCAGTGGTGCTGGATGTAAATAAAGTTTGTGAGCCTCGAGGGCGTGGAAGCATCATTAAGCTCCAGGTGGGAGTCGAGACTGCGTGAGAAATCTCACACCTCCCCTGGGGAGACACTGACGAGCAGTGGGACACTTACCAAGCCACCATTTCACTCAGTTGACTCTTCCTGAACCTTTACTAAGACTTTGCTAAATATTATTTTTAAACCCACAAACACTTTCCCTGCTTAGCTCAGATGATTTAATGAAGATTAAAGAAATAAAATGAATTGTGTGAAAAAATTAATGCTATTTAGGAAGCTGCTCCAGTAAGATGGTGATGATGTTTCTAAGATTCCCTCTCTTATTTCCCATTCCGCTTGCCATCAGGAGGAGCTCCAAGCCCTGGCAAATAATCCTGTTTATACCAGGTCATTTCTAAAAACTAAAAACAAAAATAAAACATTTTTTTTGATGCTGTTGATTTAGTACATTTCTGTTGTACCTCAGTGATCCATGCTATGTCCAATACTAGTTTTACTAACTGACTAAATTTTTTTTTCTAAACTGCTGACTCCTTTCCTCCACATTCTCAGTTAGTGAGCATTAATAACTCCTGGGTTTGTCTTTTGAGTTGTTGAGTGTTGTTGGTGTTGAGTTGTGATTTGGAATCATCTTCTGCTCAGCTACCATCCGGTAAATATATAACCACTTTTACAGAAATATTGTCTTTCACTTAATTATGCCTAGTAGAAATATTATGATGGATAGTTTTATTTTAAATCAGAATTTTAATTAATTGACCAGCCAACCAGTGCACCTACTGCCTACCACACCACAGAGATAACGATCTCTACTTGACAAGCTAATCACACGCTTGTTTTATTATTTTTTTCTGTGCTAGAGCTTTTGAGGGAAGCGATGAGTGATGAACAGCTTCCCGCTGGGTGAAACAAAAACGGCTTTTCCGCTTCGCCTCCTCTCTAACGTGTTTGGACCGAGCAACTCGGTGTGAGGATCTATGTGGTAATCTGCACCCTCCTGCCCACACCGCCAGCCTCCCCCTCCCCATACGCCCCCAAATGTCCTGTAGATCTCGATCATTTTCCAGAAAAATATTTCCAAAAGGAAACGTGAATATATTGTGTTTTTCTTGTGAAATGCCAGAAAAATGAGTAATAAGATGGCATCATCAAAAAGAGTTTCTTTTATACTTTAATGAATGAATTAAAGTATAAAAGAAACATGGAAACACATAAATAAAATATTTAATGAAATTAAAATTAAACATTTTTGTTTCTATACGAGTGATGTGTTTGTAATGAAGGTGATGCAGCTTCAGGAAATTTGGATTTGCTTTAAAGCTGCTGCTGCTTTTGCTGCAGCTGTTGGGTTTTAAATGGAGCGGCGCAGAAGGACACGAGTCCTTTTTCCTGGAGGCAGAAGTGGCAGATCGATAGAGAGTGTAGGAGTGGAGTGTACCTTTGTGTTCTCAGTAAAGCTGCTGTCTGATTGTGTGTCTGTGTATGTGTGTGTGTGTGTGTGTGTGTGTGTGTGAGGGGAGAGACAGGCCCGACCTCTCCTTGTTCATCTCTCGCCTCATTCAGCAGTTTGTCAATAGTTGGCCTTGAGCTCAGCCACCACCCCTTCCCACCTCAACACACACATACACACACACACACGCATGCACGCACACACACACTCACACACACACTCAACATGTTTTCATTTTCACCAGAATTTCTTCTAAACTGATCAGAAACCACTACAATCATCTAGCCATGTACAATGTTGTTTTTTAGTTACTTTATTGTTTTGGGTGGTGTTTTTTATTTAATATCACACTGGACTTAATGTAATGAAAAAATATAAAAATGTACATATGTTGTCAATATCATTGTGTGTTGACTCTTCGGGACAGGCCGCCTTTGGCTTTTTTCTTTTGCTTTTTGTCGTTGTTGTTGTTGTTGTTCTTCTTCTTCTTTTCTTTATTTATTCTGAGTAAAGTTAATATTCTCTCACTTCACTCACACTTTACTCTGTAGAGAATCTGAGAGAGCTGTGTTGTAGATTTCAGGTTTTTTATTTTTTGTTTATTTTTTTAAATACTTTTTAAACCTGAAACCTGTATTGTTGGACAATCTCAAGTTCCTCTCCCAGCTAATGTCATAATGAATGTTACAGCAGCTGACCAATCAGAGGCTTGAAACTCAAACTTAGTGAAACTTCTTTCTTTCTTTCTTTCTTTCTTTCTTTCTTTCTTTCTTTCTTTCTTTCTCCACGTTATCTCAGGACTACATGCAGGAAGCATACACTTGCTCCCTTGCACCGTTTCCATGGAAACCTAAAGCAGCAATTGGGCACTAAAAATAGTGTCATTATCAGGGTAAAATCTGGAGGCACCTATTTATGTATTCAGTGAATGAATGAAGAATTAAAGTGGCCACGGCATAGAGAAGAGGCCCAGCATGAAGCGTGTGAGGACCGGGCTAGTGTCTCTTATTCGTTATCAGTATGTTGATATTATTTGGAGAGTTCCATGCTGTGCTGTATTAATGAAACACTGAAAACCTCTCATCTCACATCAGCAGCCAGAGACACATCAGAAAATACAGGCATCATCATACACAACTCATCACACCTGTGTGTATCTAATGACCTTAGACAGGTGAAAACCTTGCAGTGATACCCCTGTCACCCCACCTGGCCTTCAACACCCCTTCCCAAAATACATCACTGTCACCCTCACACAGTTCTCTCTGTTCAGAGATGTTAGTGTTTCTCTTTTTTTGAAACCTTACTGTGTGATTCATCACTAGAGTTTGTCCATTAATAATAATAAATAAATCATTCATTTTAAATTGGCCACATAAAACAATTCATTAAAATAAAGTTTTCTGTAAGGAGGAACATTTATGTAAGTCAAAGAAGTTCTCACATTGCAATGTTCAGCTACAATTTAATTACATAGGCTTTGTAATTAACTAAGTAAACTATTGTTCAGGACGAATAGATGGTGGTTGTCATGGCAATATTTTATGTTGTGTACATGTTGCATTTAACTTTGGCTGCTGAGGATTTGGTAAGCATGGTAAGGAATTCTTGAGGACATAGTGACAATGATGAGGATTGTGTGAGGAAGGTAATGATGTGTTAGGGGTGTGGTGAGAGTGAGGATGATGATGATGATGGTGATGATGAAGACAATGGTGATATGGTGAGGTTGTATTCTTGTTGCTTTTGTTGATGATGATGTTGATAATGATGTGATGAAGTTTAGTTGATGATAATGATGAAGATGATGAAGATAAGGTGAGGTTTTTTCTTGTTGCTGTTGTTGATGATAATTATGTGATGAGGTTTAGTTGATGATGAAGATGATGATGAAGATGATGAAAATGGTATGGTGAGGTTGTATTCTTGTTGCGTTTGTTGATGATAATGATGATGTGGTGAGGTTTAGTTGTTGATGATGATGATGATGATGATGATGATGATTTTATCAAACTGTATCTACTAAATGTATCTACTATATTGTGAGGATGATGATAATATTGTGAGGATGCAGTGAGGAGGATGATGTGTACATTAAACCTGTTGTTTTTCTTTATGATGCTCTTAAACATAAACTGGCAGCATACACTTACCCATCTTATACTCATCCCTTAAACAAGGTGCATCTCTTCTCAAGTTTATATCTAATGTTGGGTCCCATCTTTTGACAAACCTGAAAGGGACATTTAACTGAATATATATCGTTATAATCTTAAAGGCATTGCATAATGAATACATCATGAGGTGATTTAAACCAAACACAGTAGAGCGTGTTTACAGTTGAATCTCTTTCTAAGTAGAGTTTATTTACATTAAACATATTAAAATATCTGTAATTATTGACCTGGTGAAATATTTTGTCAGGAAAAGTCTAACATTTATGGAAGAAGTGTCCAGCGTCAGTGCTTTGTACCAGTCAGAGTTTACGCTTTGTGCATTATCAGTACCATGACAAGCTGCATTTTTATGTTTTTATTAAATTCATGAGTGATAAAAAGAAAGTTAGGGAGTGAGAAACTGTTTATAACATAAATGAGAACAGCAGACTTTCCACAACTATAAATATAGATCTACCTATATCTATAAATAAATAAAAAGTATGATGTGGCATTCTGTATTAAATCAGAAGATTGTAACTACTGGCGATGTGACGTGGTATAGACGAACACAAGACTGGATTGTGCTGGTGTTGGAACATAATCAGCCTTATTTCATGTGTGTATATTACAAGCTGGACTTAAGACTAATTTAAACTCGCTAACTTTCACCTGGATTATTTCAAAGTCCTGGCCAGCTCTAAACACTCACCAGACCCCTTCCTCCAAGGTCCTTGGATTGTCCCGTCTTGTATTCATTTACACCTTATCTGTTTTTCACAAGCTCTCCTCTGATTTCAATGTGAATAATGGTGCTTTCTGGAGAAACAGCGCTCAACACCATTCCTCATTCAACAGCTTTTGTACCTCGCCATTTAAAGAAGCTGTCAAGCTCTGGCTTCACATAGCAGGGAAAAGGGCCAAATCTACAGTGCCTCAGGAGCCTCAGAAAGGAAACTTTCCCCTTTTTTGTCTCCCTCCCTCCCTCCCTCCCTCCCTCTCTCTCTCTTTCTGTCTGTCTGTCTCTCTCTCTCGTTCCCTTTTGCCTGCCATTGTATGGGCCTCAGAGAAGGAGAGTTTTAGCAACATGTAATTTACTCTCGAGTTTTTCTCTCTCTCCATACTGTAAAGTGGCTTTAGTGATGGTAATTTCTGCCTTTTGTAGGTGCGGAAAGATAACCATCAATCAGTTGTCAATTGGTCAATTGCAAAAGTGATGAAAAGGAAAGGATGGAACAATCCTCTCTCTCTCTGCGGTTACCTAGAGGAGGGAGGAAATGAAGGAAAACACGGAAGCTGGAGTGAGAACAAATTGAGAGGATCCAGAGCACAGGTGGGATCATGTTTTATGGATCTTGTACTTGTATTCTTATCGCCGTGGTGTTGGGATGAAGCTGAATTTAGTAGATTACATTTTTCTGGATTTCCTGGATTTTATTTTCCCCACTTCCTTTCAAATGTTTTGCATTAAAAAGAATACTACCATATTCAATCATACTATCATATTAATTGGTAGCTTTGTGAATATTTTCTGATATATTTTCTAAAAAAAAATCCCAGTGTTTCAAAGTCCTTTCAGATGCTCCACACTCTTTAGGAAACTCCTGACAGTTCCACATCTCACTCTGTGGAACTAGATCTACATCCACTGTACCAAATGTGTTCCTGAATTTCTTGGATAACTTGAGGATAAAAAACAACAACAACAAAAAAAAATGTTTATTGTGTCCTTGGAAGATATGAAAAAAGTCTCCCCTTCTCCCTCCCCTTGTCCTCATATATTGATTTTCTTCACCACCACAAAAAAAGGATGGATTACAGGGCCTCGTCCTTGAAAAAAAAAAAGGGGAAGGTGATACGATCGGCATGTAATCCGGTCCGTGCTTTCCAGGCTGCCGTATTGTCTATTCTGTTCGGCTATGTGAAAAATGTTGAATATCAACAATGGGTTTCAGTGCTGTATTGTTGAGTTTTGTATGAACTAATCTTGCTTCAGTGACAAAAAAAAGAAAAGAAAAGAAAGAAAGACCTACGGCTTGGACAAAAAAGTCTATAGCCCTGTGCATTCCCAGCTCCCTGTACACTCAGTCACAGACAGGCAGAGCGAGGAAACGTTAGTGCTGGTGTTTGGGCTCTCCTCTGATTCTACTTTGGGTTTCTGTTCTGTTCCTTGGAGGTGTGTCTGTGTGCACTTTACAGTTAGGCCTTAAGAAAGAAAGCAGTAGATGGAAAGGTAAGCAGACTTATTAACTGAGATCAAATGTAGGTAGCTGTCTTGCTCTTTCTGTGAATGACATTCTGTCTGTCTGTCTGTCTGTCTGTCTGTCTGTCTGTCTGTCTGTCTGTCTGTCTGTCTGTCTGTCTGTCTGATATTCCACTTAGGCCTACATGGTGCATGTTTGTGTGTGCATGTGTGTATATGTGTGTGTGTTTATGTGTGTGGGTGTGTGCGTGTGTGTGTGTGTGCGTGTGTGTGTGTATGTGTGTGGTCAGCCTCCAAGGCCCATGCAGGTTGTTTTGATATGGCTGAACTGAAGTGTGTCTTTTGAATCGCAGCAAGTCCAGGCACTTTTAAACATGTGAGTGTGTGTGTGTATGTGTGTGTGTGTAAGCACCTGGAAACACACATCTCTATACACATCTCTTCCATGCTGGTACCTCTATTCCTCTTCTAAGTCGCAGGTGCTCAGTGCACCCAGACACAAAAAAGAGGCAAATTACGTCGTCAAAAAAGTGTGCACACTAATTAAAAGAAGGCTCTCGAGATGTTTTGTCTCGACGGCGCACGCCTGTGTGAGTGGTGTGTGTGTGTGTGGTGTGTGTGTTTCTGAACTGTAGTGCAGCGGAAAGAAGGGGAGGGATGAGGGTGGACTGTTCTCCGATCTTTGAGTGGCGATGTTGAAGTTTGGGCTTTAAAGATGTTTTTGATGTAAAAAATGCAACACTGCATGTGTGCCTGTGTGTTGTGTATGTGGTTTGTGTGTAATGTTTAATGCAATTAAAGTGATATCTATACAGTAAATACTTTAATTAAAAACATAGAGCAGAAGGATAAAAATCATGACTAAAAACTGTGAAGCTGAATAGATTTACAGTCACTTTATTGCAACAAGATGCAATTTCAAATACGTCTCTACATCAAGTCATTTGTAAATAATTATGCAATATTAAAATGATTGTAAATTACTGAGCAATATTTACAATCTTTCATGTTGTGTGTGACATCACAGCTCTCACAGGGATAAAGTCTCAGGGTTGAGGGGTGGGAGGGTTGCTGTATCCTGCAGCTGTACCTATATAGTCTTCAAAATATCTGCATCAGTATCCAGCTTTATACCCAAATGTAATGTGCTACATATTTATTTATTTATCTGTAAAAAAAACAAGCCGGAAACCTAAAATTATTATTTTTTGTTTCTGTCAGTCTGTGATATCTACTCTATCCAACTAATTCAGTTGTTGCTATTTTACAAAATTTCTGACCACTCATTCTCAAATTTCTGCCACTACTACTACTACTACTACTACTACTACTATTACTACTACTGCTACTATTACTACTACTACTACTGCTACTACTGCTACTATTACTACTACTACTACTACTACTGCTACTACTACTACTGCTACTAAAGCTACTATTAATACTACTACTGCTACTACTACTACTACTACTACTGCTACTACTGCTACTATTACTACTACTACTGCTACTACTGCTACTACTGCTACTATTACTACTACTACTGCTACTACTGCTACTATTACTACTGCTACACACACACACTTCCTTGAGTCATCTCTGATCTGTGGGCTTGGCCTGGCGCGCTCCAGTCTCGAGCTCCTTAGCCATCATTGTCGCTCAATTATAGGGTGGAAGTGAAGTAGAAAATCTGGTAGCAATCTAGCAATTAGTACAAAAGGGGTCTCCAGTGTGGATGAAGAAATGATGGATGACGGAGAGGCCACAGGCTAGAAAGAACGAGGTGAAAAAAGTGGAAAAAACGTCCCTGATTGGGCACGGACAGTGCAGTTTAGTGCTGCATGGGTACATCGTAAAGCCACGCGAGCCGGAGGGAGCTCCTTTTCTTCCAACTCCTTTTGTGCCTCCTTGGCATTGCATTTCTTTTTCTTTTTTTTTTTTAGCCATTACGTGCACTCAGAGAGAGTGGATGCAACAAAAGAGCAAGTTCTGGGCAGCATAAGGAAGTCTGTAAATAAAAAAAATTGGGGAATGTTAATGCGATGAAGGACTGGTGAGTGAGTGCAAGAGGCCTTTATGCTGAGGAAAACAGCATCCTGTTTGGATGCCTGGTTTTAGAGCGCGGTATTAAGAAGCATAAAAACACACTCAATGCTTACCAGTTGCCTAAAATCTTTATTGTAGGTGCATGTAAAACATCTTCAAATCACAACTAATGCTCATTTAATAGAGTACCACTGTACCACTATACTGAAAAATTCTATAAATAACTAGACAAAATGCCTCTCCTTGTGTGTGTGCGTGTGTGTGTGTGTGTGTGTGTAGTAGTTATTACTGCGGCTTCCTAAATGATCTAAAGCCAAAATAAGTAATGAGATTAATCTTTCTTCATTTAAAAAAGTTCCAGCATCATTCACTTTAGCTCTGCTTGTTCTTGTTTTTGTTCTCATCATCACAAGATCAGTGCTGAAACCATTTCTAATTTGAGTGAACATTCAGGAATTTGTAAAATGTTTACGGATATGGTCACTGCATAGCAAAGCAGTGTTTGTGACGATGGAACTTAGTTTTCTCCAACAGCTCTGATGTATGATTGGTTGCACAGACTGGGACTACGATTTGTGAAGGTGCTTGGACCCCGCAGATCGCTTCTTGCAGCTATATTTAAATAATGTGTTTATTATAAATATAACAACCTGTAGAATATGATTGAGTTCAGCTTTTGCTATATAAAATAGTGTCATATAGTAATATTCTATCATTCCATTCTAAGCTTTATTAAAATTCTGCATGCAAATTGCTGTATTCTGATTGGCTGGGCACACTTTGTCTGCTTTAGTCCAACAGTGTGTGGATCTTTTTTATCAGAACACAATGGAGTGTTTAGATACTATCTAAGCCTTACAAATAGGCACACACACACACACACATACACACACACAGACACACACGTACGCACACACAGTCACAGAGCCAGTCCAGAGACCAGTGTTGACCAGCAGGGACAGAGAATGATGGGATTAGCGAGGAAAATCACATACCCGGTTAATTAAACAACAATGCCTTTATTATTCCATGACTTCTGGATTCAAATCTGAGAGCGACACACTCCAGAGTTCATAAACCATTTATATAACCGCCTTTGATGTACTGTGATTTGGCTGTTGCACAGATGGAGGTCACGAGAGGAATGCTGGCAATTTTTTTTTTTTTTTTTTTACAATAATTCTGATGGAGAAATGCATCAAATTTGGATGTACATGTTTAAAAAAAGTCTAATTAAGTATAAGAAAGAATACTGTAGTGAAACAGTGAATGTATTGAATATTGAAGTATGTGAAATAATTACGTCTAGCTAAGACAGCATTGTACAGAATCCTGAGATGTCCGGAATACTTGGCATACTGAAGTGTCTGGAAGATTAAAGAATGTTGATGTGTAAGAAATATTTATGTGTATGAAATAATGGATCATGAAATAGACAATAGTGAGTATTGAGTGTCCAGAATATTTGAAGTGTAGGGAGGACTACAGTGTATGGATTATTACAGTATAGAGTATAGTAGAGTCCACTGCAGGAGAAGCACACACCACACATGCACTATGTGAGTGGTCAAGACTTTGCCCTACACGTATATGGATGTTTTTGGAATCTATTTTTTCTCTCTGATTTGCCAAATTATTATGCTGAACATGATGCTTTTAGTTTCTCTATCGCTCTTGATATTGTCTTCAAGGTGTTTGATGTAAAAAGAAATAACAGAGGTAAATATTATGTTCACAAAAATGTGGACTGTAAAAGTTAACAACACTGGAGGTTTTATTGTGTGTGTGTGTGAGTGTCAGAGTAGGATGGTAAGGATTCCTACTCTCTCTCCAGGGAGTCCGCAGAGCCGTTTTTGTCCCCAGGGTACGACGAGCACTTTACACTCGCTGTGTGTTCCCATATAACGGGGGTCAACAACAGTTGTTTAATTTTGCTCCCCCATGGGGGGAAATGAGCGACTGCAGGGCACTCGCTCATCACAAAGGGCCTAACTGTCACCCAAATCAAGATGCATGGACTCGATTCACAACGTGACACAAATCTGGAGAAGCTCACATGGGTCACATCGTTCCCAGACACAGAGAGAGTGAAAGGGATCTCTATGCAGTGTGTGTTTATTAAAGCTGCAATGCGTCAATTTGGACATGATAGATTGATCAAGAGACCTTTCCAAAAACGGTTGATGGCGGCCAGTGACAGCTGAATTTCTGTCATAAATAATTTTATGACTAGCTGCGACTATTTATGTTCTTCTTTGGAATATCTAGAGTTTGTGTCTGATTCCATCCATGTTGAGTGCTTGCTTTCATATAGTGTTTTAATAAGATGTTCCCATAATGCATTGTAGTCATATGTTAATCTAGTCAAATTAGCTGAAATTGTGAAATAATTGCAAATTATATAATTTAAATAAGGCTAATAGAGTCATGCATAATTAGTAGTTTATTACTTGAGCATGTCCATATATATCAATCAGCAATAACATTAAAACCAATAAATAAAAATAAAACTGATTATCTCTTTACAGTGGCATCTGTTAAGGGGTGGCATATATTAGACAGTAAGTGAACAGTCAGTTCTAGAAGTTGAAGGCACTGAAAAAGATGTATTACAAGCAAGAAAATAGGCATGTTTAAGGATCTGAGTGACTGGTTCAAAGCATCTCCAAAATGTCAGGTCTTGTGTGGTGTTCCTGGTATGCAGTGGTTAGTACCTACCCAAAGTGGTCCAAGGAAGAAAAACTATTAAAGCAGAGTCCCGGACACTCAAGGCTAACTGCTGTGCGGAGGAATAAAGGTTAGCCTGAATGGTCTGATCCAAACAAGAAGAGCTCCCGTAGAATAAACAGCATAGAATCATGTCAAAACACACAGAGTGTTGCAGCTGGCTGTGTACGAGGCTGAGTACGAGGCTGAGTGTCCGTGCTGACCACTGTCTCTTACCGCTAACACCTACAATGGACACATGAGCATCAGAACTGGAACATGGAACATGTGTGTGTATCGCTTACATGGAGAAGACAGGGCACCAGGATGCACTATTGGAAGAAGGCAAGCTGGCAGAAGCAGTGTGAAGCTCTGAGCAAACTTCTGCTGGGAAACCGGGGGGTTTGTTTGTGTGTTTATGTGTGTGTATAATTTAAAATAACTCATTACACTTTAATGACATACTAGACTACTCTGTGTGAATAATAGTTCATTTACATACTACATGCTCAGCTCTTTACAGCAACATACACAACTCAGCAGAGCACCAACAATCTATACATTTTTTATTTATGAATGTATTATAAGAGCCCATATATGACAGGATGTATATAACTTTTCTTCCGTTAAATAGGAAGTGAATACAGTTAACAGGTTCTGAGTAAGAAGCTAAAGAAACGTCACATAACAACACATTTCCAGGATTTCTCTGATGAATTACTCGAGCCAGTCATCTGGATTTCTTGTTTTATTGTTTATACCTAATTTGTGTAAAATTGAGAAAATGTTCATTTAATGGCACAAAGTACTTTATGTTCAACAGCTTTCTATCAATTAGCCTAGCATACATTGCTCTCTGCTGCTTTAACACCTAGGTGTGTGGATTGTGACATGATCTCAATTGTAAATCTGGCAAAATCAAGATGAAAAAAGTCCTTAAGCCTAGCAGCGGCTATAGTGGTTTATGAAGGCAACACATGAGTTTTTCACACTTTCCCCTGAAGTCTCCTTGTGGTTCTGTCTGATGATAAGTGAAGCCACCGCTGTGCTCAGAGAGGAAAATGAGTGCCATTACCTGGACAAAAACACTGCCATTTGGGTAAAGAATGAGAGGCGATGAGGTGAGCACGATACTGAGCGTGATATTACAAAAAAAAGGAGGAGGAAAGGGTTGATGCAATTTTTGACAAGCTAGCAGAACTCTGTGTAATCACAACCATTTGAAGTGTTCTGCCTTTTACATGTTCGGGACTTGCAGAAATGTCAGGACATTAGAGCTCAATAAACAGTGTGTTCATGCAGACGATATCAGGTGTGAAATACAGCTAGTTAGCTAAAAAATTAGACAGGTTAACACATTTTACCATGTTTTTCTAAATTAAATAAATAAATAAAAAGATTACTTAAGAAAAAAAATTAATAAAATAAATAGATAAATAAATAAATAAATAAATAAATAAATAAATGTATACCCTAACCCAAGTGCTAAATGGCACCCCAATCATGGAATCACCCTTTTACTGCATGATACCGAATCCTAAAAACACGTCTTATCATTACGCAAAGACTCGTTTGTCTATAAAGATCCTGAAACATTTGGTGTTGCCTCGAAGTCTCAGATTTCACCCCAATTTCCTCCTCATATTGAAAGAAAAAGTGAATTAATTGAAGCTCTTGTCTAAATTGGTGCCGTGTCGATTGGCTCATTGAGGCCGGTTCTGAATGACAGGAAGCGTTTTTGCACTTGATGTTTGTTTAAAAAAAGGGGGCGAAGGCTCGCGAGATCCAGCTGAATCTCCAAATCAGCGTGAATCTCCACATCTGCCATCTTGAGGGTTAAAGGACACAGATGGCCGACTCGCTGGCACACACCCAAAGCCCCGGTGTGTGTGTGTCTGTGTGTGTGTGTGTGAATATGGATGCCAGGATGTGAAGAGAGTGAGACAAAAAAAATTCTCATTTTCTCCCCACCGTTAAAAATGTTCTCAGGTCTGCCTGACACCAGATGTTCCTCGAACGATGCTGAGTGACATCTTGTGTTGTCGCAATCTTGGTTTTTAATCACTCTCATTTATCCAAATGGGGCTCCAATAGACGCTGTGAATAGGAAATTAGCCGTCTGTGCTAACGCTGGCGTCAGGCTAAATCGTTTTAAGGCCGCACATAAACGAAGGAAAAATGGAGAAAGTGTGATGAGGGGTTTGATGGTGGATGTAACGGAGAGATTTCAGATGCTAATCGCGTCACCAAGTCCGCTTGTTGGAGAGTTTCGACTCTTACAAGACTTTAGAAGTTAAGAAGCTCATCGCTAATGTTAATAAAACTATTTAAGTGATGCCGGAACTTCAGCGTTCGTTCTCTTTGGCTTTTCGCCTCTTTGCAGTAAACGATATACCTCGTGCTGCTGTTTTCTGAGAGCGTATTAGTGTTATCCCTTCCCTTCAGGCAATTGGTCTTTTATGGCCTCCGATCCTCAGCTCTGATAAAATTAAGTGGCATTTTCGGCGTCATATTGCTGCTAAAATGGTTTTTAAACCGCTGACACGTATGAATATGTAAATTCAGTGTGAACGAATATGAAACTAATCCTGTCGGGCAATCTGGAAGTTAAAATTCACATCAGAGGCCTCATATTTAGCGTCTCTTTCACTCTCAGATCAATTTGAATATGACTAAATTAGATTTTCTCTCAGATCTCAGATCTTCACTCGTCTCAAATTCTGACCCTTTTTTCCAGATTTCATACAAATCACCATAAATCCATATTTATACTATGTTTAGTAGAGGATCTCCTAGCGGTCACCCTGTGAAGAATCCAATATTAATTTGGTTGTTAAGTCTATTTTCTTCCCTGATTTTTCTCTCTTTCAGAAACTCCAAAAGATAATGATACATAAATTTCTATATTTTATATTTTTCTTATTTGTTGTTATTTATTTGTTGATTGTTTGTTTAATTATATAGGAAGATAAACAGCTTTAGGAAAAGAGAAACAATAATTGTAACAATAATGCAAAGGATAAGGGAAGTAAAAGTAAAGAAAAAACAGGCTCCCCGTGACCCGAGGTAGTTTGGATAAGCGGTAAAAAAATGAATGAATGAATGAATGAATGAATGAAATAAAATAAAAAATTAAAATAAAAACATAAAACTTTACAGTTTTACATTAAAGTTAAAAAAGGAATGAATAAAGGTTGAATAAAGTAATGATGCATTACAAATTCTATACCATTCTCAAATAATAAAAACACCTGGGAGAAAAGGAAATGTTTAAATGCACACAAATACACACACACACACACACACACACACACACACAAATTCCATATTGCTAGACATACATGCAGTCACAAATATACACATGCGCTAAACAAACACAAAAACAAACATACACACAAATAT
The DNA here is from genome assembly GCF_030014155.1 of Tachysurus vachellii. Lineage (NCBI taxonomy): Eukaryota > Metazoa > Chordata > Actinopteri > Siluriformes > Bagridae > Tachysurus > Tachysurus vachellii. The sequence continues at coordinate 31,831,639 of NC_083460.1, forward strand.
ATCAGTATACACACACAAATTCACACCCGCATACACACAAACAATGCATGTGTTCCACTCAGATACACAAACAGCTCAGAGGCTAATCCTCCACACCACAGTTTCCTCTTAGCTTAATAACTAATTAATGTCTGATGTCTCAAATAAAGGAAATGAAGTCACATTTTGAAGGTCACATGATCTCCTCTTGTATTTTTTTGTGAAAGGCTGCTTCAGCCATAGGTTTCTCCTCAGCAAATGATCAAAAATTTAATTAGCAATATAAATGCTGTAAGGAGGCGCAGCACATTTTCTACACATTATGTCTTGCTATCTTTCCAGAAATGAATCTTTTAAAATGAATTTGCTGTATTCAAAATATTTTTTCATTTGATCACTGCATTAATAGTTTTTTTTTCCATTCTGTTTTTTCCCATTGCTCATTGACATAGGTGATTGGTTCTTAATTGCTACAACGGCCTCGGCCCATTCTCTCTTATTAATTCATGTTTTCTGGCGCAGTCCCAAAAGGCAGCCTTGCCCTATATCTCCTAATTACTTCTGTAATTGAATTTGCTCACTGTGTTTCTCGGTTAGGTTTTTTTTTAAACGGTGCTGTTTGTTCCTGCGCTCATTGTGTCTTTGTGCGTCAGCCCTCTGCAGACAGAATCACGCCAGTCTGCTCGTCTCTCATTAATTTTCCAGACCATGCCTCGCTACCTTTTTGTTAATTTCGTTATTTCTTTATTTATTTGATATTACCTGCAGCTCACGAGCCTCAGCAAGGCCGAGACAGAAAAGGAAATTAATTAATTGCGATCACTAAAACAATTACACTTGGCCCTTGGCGCTTCGGCTCTTGCTGTTGATTCCTTGAGTTGTCGCCGTGTCTGAGAAGAGGTACAGAGTGAAGTGTCATCACAGAGAATGCATCTGAAGAGACTGACACTTGTCTAATTATTTATTTTTTAAAGGACTGTTTAATTCCATATGCATTGCAACACCGAAGATTTGAAAGTGAGCTGTAAACAAGATGATTTTGAGATTTAGCGCATCACTGCTCACCTCTCCAATGCTTGGATTTAATGGAGTAATTGAATGTCTTGTGTGACACTCTGGAGGTCGGATGAAGCCTCTCAACTGCATTGTTGCTTGTGTCAGAGGCCATTATCCGTCCATGCACTCTTCACTCACTTCGACTGTGTGTGTGTGTGTTGGGTGGAGGGTTGGGTGGTGGTGTGGGATATCTCTGAAAAAACCCAAACTTTCCCCCTTCATTGATTTATTTTCGTTTTCTGCTCTCTCCTATCTCCCTTCCTTTTGTCTCCTTATCGTCTCTTCAGGTTATTATGTGTAAAGTATTGACAGGGCCAGGAGGCGCGTGGTCGATGGAGAGCTAATGCATCTGTAATCCCGCTTTTGTCGCACAGGAATGTTTCACGATGAAGACCGAGAAGTGCAAAGCTGTTGATCCTGGTTTTTCTTTCTTTTTTTTTATTTCGTGCCAAGGCCCATCCATCAATCAAAGCTTGGCCCATCTGAGCAGCTGAATGACACGCCGACTGGGCTGAGGAAATTTGATAACGGCCCACATTGTCACACGGCTCTCTTTTTTTTTTCCTGATAAGAAATACATTCGACTGAAGCCGATAAGGAGGCTAAAGCCTCGCCAAGAGCCAGCAGTGACACACGTGCCATCAGACAGGAGGTCTCTCCTTTCACTCTTCTTCTTCCTCTTCTTTAAGAGCTTGGTGTGTAAATGATAGCTTTGGCCAAAAAAACAGCACAAACACAGATTGGAAAGCATGCAAAAGCAACAGGATTATTGAATAAGATAACGAAGAGTCCCTGGTGCTCTGAGGGCAAAACAAGTGCTGAATATAGAAGTGAATTTATAGAGTGTAGTGTCTGATTTATAATAGATTCATGACACGCTGAATCATTTTTATTTACAGACTCCGCCTAGGAGCATCATATGCAGCATTAACAATGAACCATGTAATTACCTGAACTAAATAATCTACTTGAGTGAAAGTAAATAATATACATGTTAGTTATATACACTACATATAAACATAACATCAAACATCCTCAAGACTAGGAAGAAGATATTTAACAGATCAAAAAAATGAACAATCTGCACATTAAATGTTTTTATTTATTGATCTGTTTATATTTGTCTCCTTCACTAGTATGTTCTCTACCAGGTCTGTACAACTAAACACTGTACAACTTTTTTGTATGAAAAGGTCTTTTTAGCAAAGTGAAACAAAACTTTTAACAAACTAAAACCAAAATCTCACAAAAAAAAAAAAAATATATGTAGAATACGGACTATTTTGATAGACTTTTAACAATATACAAAAGGTATCCCACAAGGGTGTCTTTTAGGTCTGATCATAATGAATATTTTTCATGAGTGCATGATTGAGGTGCTAGTGCATTTTAATTTTTTTTTCATTAAATCAGAGAACAATTTTGAACATGTTAATTAATGTCAGACAACAGTCCTTTTTGTACAATTTATTAATGAATGACATCACACTTTTAGGAGAGTTCTTTACAGTTTAATGGTTACAGCATGTTAATGTTGTGGAATGTTTTATTTCTTGCTCTCAGTTGCAACAGCTGTAAAAAGCTGTCCCCCACCAGCCTTTCTATTTTCTTTCTCATACAGTTAATAAGACAATGCAAAAGTTAGCTTTTCATGCTACTGAGAAACTACAAAGTGTAAACTCCTCTGTCTTTAAAGATGTCTGAAAACATCCAGCTTTACCTGTACAAAGTGCTGACACTGGAGACTCCTTTCGTAAATGTTAAACTTCTCCTTACTGGAAACATCACCAATCTGTGATTTTTTATGAGGAGCGTGCGACCCTTTCAGTCCCTGTGAACGACCTGTTAGTATAGCAATAATATTGTACTTTAATGAGCTGATTGATGTTATAAAAAATGAGAGCACTGTTTCTGATTGGAGAATTCAATGGCACTGTGGTGGAACTAATGTTATCAGTTTACAAAAAAAGAAAAGTGACACTCAACTCATGTAAACATCATTTCCAAGGTTTTTTTTCTTTCAAAAATGAATTCTTTCAGAAAAGAATGGATGGCCTTGTATAACCCCATCTTCAGAAAAGCGAGGACTCTGACCTATAAAAAAGATTTTTAGAGCAAAGCTGAAGAAAGGAACAAAATTACCAGAGGGCAGGAAAATGGACATCATCATGACCCGTACATTAACACACCGTATGATAAAGTGTGTGTGTGTTTTTTTTTGTGCATGTAATGACTAGAGGCTAAAAAAGTACAAAAAGGGAGGAGAGAAAAAAATCAATGCAAGAGTGCTGCAGATTAGATTGACAAATTACACACACTCGGCTGCTTCATTGTACAGTACGGCCTCTATAGCTATAAGATGGAGCGTACAGACTCCAAGATCATTTTTATTGATTTTGCGTGTGTGTGCGTGATACTGCTTTTTCTCTCCAACAATTCTGGGTCAGAGATGGCCATGTGTCATTGTTCTGCACTACAGCATGGGGGTCATGTCATCTATAGGCAAATAATAAAAAAAGTTTTATTACAGACATTTATTACAGTCCACCCAGAGCAGGAAATTCAGCCTGCTAGAGCAGACAGAAGTGGACAGAAATTAGAACATTTTAGGACATCTTAAATAAATATTTAAAGCAGATATTGTGTTGATAAAATGCTTTACCAGTAAACAAAAGTTTTTTTATTTTTATTTTCTATTTTTATAAATATGCACAACCATTACTGAGGTGCTGTGTAGCTAAAAACTAAAACAAAACAAATTTGCTGAAGTTATGTTCATGTATAGTTCATCACTGAACAACTGGGTGTGGTGTAAAGCAGATTTTAGGAGACTTCCACTAGGTTTTAGCATTAGCATTAGCCACTTAGAGTTAATCAAACGTCAGACACCAAACACTCCTCAGCTGATATTCGAGATAACTGATTATCCCTTTAGTGTAAAACTCCATAGTGAAAGTCATTCAATGTTTATATCGAGATATTTGTGGTGTTTAGTGATGTGATAACTTGATGCTGTTTTTTTATTTTTTCTGTGAGAACATGTCTCACACTGACAATGCTATTGTTGTATTTGTTTTGGTAAAGTGTTGTTACAATGAGGTTTAATATTAGAAGGAATTCAGTGGTCTCAAATTACTTGTCATTTTCAGCATCATATTAATGAGACATCCAGGGTATGTGTAATAGAGGTGTTGGAGTAATTGCTTGACTGAAAGACTCTATGAGGTGAGGTGAGATGAGTACTATGAGGTGACATGCTTGATAGTGTTAGCTGGTGGAAGCTGACTGTTTTGAGGGATATAAAGCAGTCTAAAGTGCTGCCACATTTCTCTCATTAGTAAAGTTGAAGTGAGGGCTTACAGAAGGTGGTCAGATGATATTGTGGGTAATGATAGAAAAAGATCAAATCAGAGTGATGATAGAAGCTATGGATCACATGTTAACTATCAGAATGAATTGTGGAGTTTTTGTCTGTGGTGCATTTCTGAGTAAATTGTCAAAACGGTATGTGTGTTTGTGTGTATGTGTGTTTATGTGTGTATGTGTGTGTTCGGGGTTATTAGCGGTGATCCATCAGCACGGCTTGTTTGAGGCAAGTGTGTCGTGTGATAAGAGGCGTCTGATTCTATTAGCATGAATCAGTGTATCGGAGTTACACAGTGGCATTAAACGGAGCAGATGTTAACAGTGGGAGGTGAAGGAACTGGCAGCCTGAGGGTGTTTGTCTCATACACACAAACACACACACACACACACACACACACAGACTTGCACACAAACACAGGGAGAGCAGATGTTGCAAACTGTTGCATGCACTTGTCATCTGTGAGTGCTTGGGTCTGTATGTGAGCGTGTGTCTCTGTGTTTATGTGTGTGTGCACATGTCTGTGTGTGTGTGTGTTGTGTTTTATGATGCCAGTTAAAGAAGTGTGAACTAGATAGGCTCGTTCCCATGGAGGCCCTGTCGTTTAGCGAGTGTTTAGCAAGTGTAACTCTGACTCTCTTTGCATTTCACACACACACACACACACACACACACACACACACACACACACACACACACACACACACACACACACACACACAGAGTGATGGTTTATTTTCCCGCGTTTATGAGCTTGTTGTGAAATTCTACAACTGGAGTTTAAACAAGATGGGAAGAAAAGCTTAGGATGCTGAAATGCGAGTCAAGTCACGGCTCGTCTAGACGCTGAGGACGAGACCTCCCTGAAGCGCTCTCATTAGTCATTATACACAGTGTATCCGCATGTGTGTGTGTAAGACTGTGAAATCCGGAGGCTCACGCTGAAGTGTGTACTGTACACAGTAAAATGCATTATGCAACACAGGATATTGATATTTCTAGGAAATATTGTGACTTGCAATGCACCTTTACATTTTGTGTGTGTGTGTGTATGTGTGTAAGTACAATTACTTTGTTAGATTTTGATGTTGTTGTGTAAAGCTAGTTTGTGAATGCAGCAGGACAGACACACAGATGTCACACCTCAGTGAATTAGTCTGTAACGTCAGACGTCAGAGAGACATCACATACACACTAGAAGTAACAGTTTGTTCCTTTAGTTACAAAGTTGATGTAGCCTTATAAACATTTCTTTAGCATTGTGCAAACTACCCACCTAAACATCATTGCACTCTCACCTCGACAATATCACTTTCCCTGTTTCATAAAAGGACACATTTTCAGAGATGAACACATAAACCTACATGAGTTAATCCATTAACCACTAATACGCAACCTCCGCCTACAGACTTCAGATATTTATAATATAAATAACTATATCATTATAGAGCTCTTTTCTTGTGCATTTCTAAACCAAACTGAAACAGATTTTGCTTCTAGATACCAGAAATCCTGCCACTTTTTCTTCTGAGAAAGTAAAAAAGAAAAAAAAAATCATTGATTGTTTTTCTGTTCATGAGCATGGCCTCTTTATTTTCCTGGATTTCGTTTTTTTGAGGAAAAAAACTGAGAGTGTGATATTGATCCAGGGCACGGACCGACCATCTAAACAAAACCTCCAGCTCAAAAGACTCAGATGGATAGTCAGACTGAGAGAGAAAGAGAGAGAGAGAGAGAGAAAGTGTGTGTGTGTGTGTGTGTGTGTGTGTGTGTGTGTGTGTGTGTGTGTGTGTGTGTGTGAGTGAGTGAGTGAGTGAGTGTGAGTGTGTGTGAGTGTGAGTGTGTGCTTTTCCAAGTAATTGCAGGCCATCCATTGAAGATTTTACAGCAATAGCAATCCCCAGTGAATTTTTTTTATTCCATTTTTAAACATTTTTATTTCAACAGACATGCTAATAGACTTTATGTTTATCAGATAGTGTAAAGTTTTCTGTAACTTTGAATTGTCTCATGTCTTCAGACAGTGGACATGAAAAGATGTGTTTTTTATCTATCTTTTTATTTTTGTTTATACCTGCTATAATGCGAGTGAGATCAAGAACACATATGATTTGTCAGTCTTTAGTTACTAAACATTGGAATTATTGGAGAAATGCAGTGATATAAGAGGAATAAAACACTTGGGAATATCAACTTCGAGGTGGTAAAAGCTGCGGTAACTGCTCTCATTACTCATCTCAATACTGTTGAATTGTAGATAACATTAAAATCAAGATTTTTAACTTTGTTGCCTTTTAATGTCCTTTACAAATAAATATTGTTGAAACACTACATTTGATTCATGGGCAATTGAGAAATATATTAAATGTGCTTCGTATTAACTATATATAATGTCAGCATGAGATCATCAGATCCAGATGAGAGATGCTCGACAGAAATGATCTGTAACGTATCCGTATGTCTCCAGAGACTAAAAGGTATCATCCTGCGATGCTCTGGGATTCTCAGTCTCGTTGGGGAAAAATGACTCTCCACACTTAATTACAGGGGAATGAGTTTCTCTTTGTGATAGGCTAAGCTCGCAGTAATCCCAAACAAAGAGGCCTGGCTGTGCGGGATGTAGGATTTACGGCCGGGATTACAGTCTGTCAGATAATGATGTGCAGTCAGCAGAAGCAAAGCTTTATTCGAATTCAAATTGGCGGGTAAACAAAAACCCAAAACCCATCGGTATGTCTGACGAGAAGAAGCAGACGGCGATGATCTGTCCAGTGACGATGTGTTGGCTATTGAGGGGGATTTCTATTATATACCAGGAAGTGATATGTTCATCATGGTTCTAAAGTAGGATAAATTCAGATACATGATACGAGTAAGTTCTGAGACATACTGTAAATTGCTGCTTTTTGCAATTGTATTGTTTGTGAGTTCATCTGAACTATATAGGGTAAGTGGCTTGTTAACAAAACCATACACTTGCAAAAGGCTACATTTGTGTTTGTACTTCATGTTTTTCTATATAGGATTTTAAAACTTTCATATTTGTTCTACATGAAAAGATTATGCTTATGATTATACGTACAATTACCAGAGCCAGCACAACAATCATGCACACCAACCATGAGTACCCAGGGGAAATATATGTGTGTGTGTGTGTGTGTATATATATATATATATATATATATATATATATATATATATATATACATATATTCATTCATTCATTCATTCATTCATTTTCTACCCCTTATCCGAACTACCTCGGGTCACGGGGAGCCTGTGCCTATCTCAGGCGTCTATATGCACACATATGTATATTTTACAGCTAAAAGATTATTTCATTACATACATATATGTATTTAACACATAAACATAATTATAGACTTAATCTTTTAAATGGTATACAATTTGTCCTTTCATTCTTATAATAATGTTAATAATTAAAAATAATTACATTTAATTGTTAATTATGCAATAAATATAAACATCTATTCAGTTTTGTAAACATTAAACAATACACTTATTATTAAAAATAAAAATTCTACACTACAATATTGTAGGCAGTCTGTAGGCAAACCTAACTTTGTAATATATATATCATACATTTGTGTTAGACAGGTAGACAGTTATATTGCATATATTGCAAATAGACAGGCATATTGCATCCACAACAACATGTGCGGTAACACTTAACATGACCAATATGGAGCATTAAAGTATACAAAAAATAATAAAACATATATATCACATTCAATAAAGTTCTTTATTTTGCTTTATGAATTTATTTAATTCACAATTTTTTTTACTTTCGTTTTGAACTTTATAAGATTTGTATTGTTAATCGGGGGCACAGTGGCTTAGTGGTTAGCACGTTCGCCTCACACTTCCAGGGTTGGGGGTTCGATTCCCGCCTCCGCCTTGTGTGTGGAGTTTGCATGTTCTCCCCGTGCCTCGGGGGTTTCCTCCGGCTACTCCGGTTTCCTCCCCCGGTCCAAAGTAGGTTGGACCATGGTAGGTTGATTGGCATCTCTGGAAAATTGTCCGTAGTGTGTGAGTGAACGAGAGTGTGTGTGTGCCCTGCGATGGGTTGGCACTCCGTCCAGGGTGTATCCTGCCTTGATGCCCGATGACGCCTGAGATAGGCACAGGCTCCCTGTGACCCGGGATAGTTCGGATAAGTGGTAGAAAATGAGTGAGTGAGTGAGAGAGAGTGAGTGAGTCTTGTTAATCTGAAATTCTGTGTTAACAATTTGGAGAAAAAAGTAAACTGTAAATAGATCTGTTACCTCATCTGTTACCTAAACAGAGTTAACTAGCTAAATGTGTCCAACATAGCTAACGTAATGTAACTGGGTGGCAATTTTGGTGACTTTAGGATAAACCCACAGGTTTCATAAACTCATAGGTTTGTAAAAATGTAGGTTCACTAACTAGCAAGTACTTCTTTGCCAGCAAGCCAACTTTACTTATAGGATAATAAGCTGCTTAGCTGAGCTGCAAATACATAGAACTCTATACAATCTCTGTAGTCTCCCCCTGTGCTCAGGGCATGGAGTTACAAGACGTTCAAACCCTGTGTGTTCATCTACAGAGTGGGAAAAAAGGTGGATGCCTCCATGTGTGCCTTATGTTACAACACTTTAACTGTAATGAGAGATTATATAAATTTACCTTCTTTAGGCAATGCACTGTATAGCCAGATATAGCCATATGTTGATTCATCTGAAGCAAATACATATACATCGTATATACATTTCAACTCAATTTAGAAAAAAATGTAGCAAGAGAAAGTTGAATTCATTCTTGAGGAGACTGTCCCAGGTTTCCGAGGAATTCTGAGTTAAGTGGAGGTTTCTTTGGAGTTATTTTATAACCAGAGGATGGAGATATGACCTTTAGTCGAATACAGACTAATTCAAATATCGAATATTTTCTATTCAATAACTATTTTTAGCTTTAATACTTCATCTGATTTTGACAAAACATTCCAGCACTTGTACTTAATAACCCATAATGCACTTCTTTAACATGAATCTGGATTGTTTGCTAAAATGTTAATAGTTTGTTCAGAAACCTGTGATTTGCTATTTCTGCTTTATGATATTAATAAACAATCATACACAGCAGGGTGTTGGTGATGGGTTGTATGAGTCATAATTTCATGCATCATTGTTGTGATGCAATATGTAGGAAATGCATCATGGGAACTTACCAAGGTATGCTGTAATATGATTTACTTTGGCACATTTTTTAAAAATCTGTTCTTGAGTTCTTACTATTTTCAACATAATGGGAAGGAATTCTAGTGGATTTTGTTACTCTGGTGTAAATTGAAAAGAATTTGAACTTGTTTTACATCACAAATAAAATATCTAAATTGTGACTCCGTTGCTCTGTTACGATTTACTGTTTAATTGTAATGGATTTCAATTTGCCCTCTGGTGCCAGTGGACCAAAAACACTGCAAACGTGTTTGTGTGTGGTTTTAATCAGCACTGATAGAGCAGGTACGATGTTGTATCCCGCTCCGTCAGCTCAGCAGCTCTCGGCTCCTGCGTTTTGGAGTCTCTTTTAATTGAACGCAGCTGAAGCGAGACAAGATGTGCAAATATAAGACATATGTTCTTGGCTCCTTATTTACTCTGCCTGCTGATTTTCTAATAACACCTTTTGTGTTCGGGTGCAGCTCGGACCGAGAGATTTTTTCCCCCACACACATCCTCATTCCGGATTCGTCACGATAAAGCGATGTCGTTTAATTAAAATGTTTCAATGGGAGAATAACCTTGAAAAGAGTGCATGATAGAAAGTAGCAAATAACAGCAGGTGAAAATCTATTATCATCTGTAAATGTTGGAAATGTTTGTGCAACCCGCTCACGTGGTGCTGTCGCAATCTGGAGCGAATAATTAACTATATATTTTTAAAGATGTAAAAATATTATGGACAAGTGTACTTTATAATATTAAAAAACATGGGATTTATACATCACTAAATATAAATGAATAAATAAAGAAAGAAAGGAATCAGGATAAGTTTGCTGTATTATTAAGAAAACCTTAAGAACATAAGTGTGACATCTGACCTTTCTTCAAAGAATAAAATATTTCTTTGTAAGCTAACATAATGAACAATATTTCATAATTGAAACTAAACTCTCTTTAATTGCTGACATAAAAAAGTTTGGAATCATTTGCAAAAGTTTGCTCATTTCTTAAAAATGCTTAAAATGTAAAGAATGCTTCAAAACCTGCAGCCATGACAGCATGTGATGTAAGGCTAGTGTGCATTGTTGACTTATTAATCAGATGATGCAAATGATGACAATTTGGTCATGTATCACAATTAAAGATGAAAGCAAAGCAGAGTGAAAGCTTAAGTGAGAACAATAGCATCTTCCTACTATACAAGTGATGAAACATCTTTATGGTGTTTGATTGGTTAAGAGATGTTTTAGAGAGCATGAGGACAGAGTGCACAGGGCAGTATGAGCATCATTAAAAATGAGTGCAAAGTGCATACACACAAAGGGTTTTTACAAGCATGCAGAGAAATTCTTGCATGTGAAAGAGAGCAATCCCTTTCTGTGAGTACTGAGCACTGAGCACTTTCTCCTGCCAGTGTCTACTCTTTGCTCTGTAGATTAAGGCTCGATGTTTATTGCTATGTGCATTGAAGTCCTCAGACTCTCTATTATACACAGTGTTTAAACGTAATAACATCTTAAAATGAACATTAGCATGAGACGTTCATCACTAACCACACATTACACCAACATAAACTAATAAAATGTTCTGTGATTTTCAAAGGATTCTACATTAGACTACACATATATATATATTTTTTATTTATTATTAGTTAAAACAACATCTCCTGAACCTCACAGAGTCTCACTGGGGCAACACCTGCCCCCAGGTGTTAAGAGAATTTTGTCACGTTTTTTACGATGCCAATACTTTTGGAACAATATAATGGTCTTTAAATTTTTAAAAGCAACATGTTCTATTTGCATATGCTATTCATTTTATATACTTATTTATCCTCATGTTCATGGAGAGTGCCATTATTTTAAGAATAATTAAAATGTATAGTTCAAGTTCTGATGTAATTAAAGAGTTCAACATTGTCCATTGTCCAAGCAGATGAGTTTACATAATAGCCGTTATCACGCCACATCTCTACAGTCTGCTCACTTCCTACATCAACGTTCATTGCCTTTTTTTAACTTCCTCTCAGGATGTTGTGTCTAACTAACCACTAGAAAGAGATCATCTCTCTAATCTTTATGCCTGACAGGAGAAAATATTTTCTCAAGGAGACAACATGCTCGTTGTCAAGCTGCCTACACACACACGCACACACATACAAACACACACACACAAACACATTCTTACTCAGGCATGACTAAAACGCTGCTGCTTTGCTAAATGGCTTAATGACTGTGGCTGATTTGATAACATTTTCACGGCAGATATCCATGTCGGAAGCGATACACAGCGGTCTGCTCATCTGCCGTGTGTCATCTGTACTCACACTCATTGCGGTGATTAATTTAAATCACTCCTGATGGACCAGCTAGTGCAACATTTATTCATTTGCCCGCTTGCTTTTATTTAAAATGATTTACAAATGAGGCAGAGCTCAATCCTCAGAGCAGGTCAGGGTTAAACAGCAAGGGATTTGAACTCATAACCATCTGGCTGTCCCATTAACCCCTAATGGATCCATCATCCAAGATTTGATGCTCAGCATTTGCTTCTTATCACTAACAAGGGACAAGCTAATATAGCTTACAAGGAACAAGCAATATCATTCAAAAATGATATTTAAACTGTAAATCTCTGCTGAAAAATTACATCCTGTTCTTCTTATCAAGTGAACAGTTTGGTATTTCTATACCAAATTTGAAAATGGCATTATTGCTGGAAGTGATGTAAATGATGATGTGGACTAAAGTTTCCTCGTTGTGGAACTTACATAAATATAAATATGTACATATTCTGCACACTAATACTAATATTAATACTGCTAATTTGCTGTTTAAAGCAAGGGTTGAAAATTAACGTCAATATTTCTACAAAATTTTCAGGTAAGAAACACTTAAAAAATGATTTATAAAAAAAAATCAAACTTGGCTTATCTCTGACATCTGCGGTAAAACTTCACCATTAATGTTGTCTTTAAAAGTCAAAAATGAATTGCTAAAGAATTAGCACTGTTGAATTCAGATTGCAATTTTAATTCAACAGAATGTAAAGCTAATGTATAGTGTACATAAGAACAGAAACTTTTCACAGAAAAAATATGAGGACATTCTTTCAAAAAATCAAAACTAATCATTGTTATATTTCTGTCATGTAGAAGGAATGAAACAAGTCAGTATGATAATAGTAACCTATACCTTTACTCCTAGTTTTTAACGCTGTATTTTATTTTATTTTTTTAAAAAAGGAGGAGGATTCAATTAACAGAAATAAACCCCACAGTATCTATTTTCTTCAAATGAATAACACATGGATTGTGTCTGTTCTCACAAATGATCAGGACAATCCCATTTGAGCTCAGACAGGGGCTGTGACCTTCCTCCCTCACACACACACACACACACACACACACACACACGCACAAACACACACACACTCTCGCGCGTTTCCATTCAAGCGTTTAAGAAGTTCACATTGTGACAGTGAGTGACAGGCCTCTGTTTCCCCTCGATTACTGATTCAGCTCAGTCCATAGGGGGATAGTGTGAGGTCTGTAAGTGTCTCTCTTTGCCTCTATACAACAGTAACCATAACACACACACACACACACACACACACACACACACGCATACACACACACACACACACACACACACACACACACACACACACACACACACACACACACACTCATGCATATGGAAATGAAACGCCCCATCATTCATATAGCAGTCGATTAGCATTCTGTGATCAGAGCTGTAGTGAAGTCTTAAGCTTTAACGCTTTCTATCGTTTCTATCAGTTTACTTAATGATCACTAATACTGTTTGTCACGTGATTTGCTGATTAATTTTTTATTATTATTATTATTATTATTATTATTATTATTATTATTATATTTATTTATTTTTAACAGGAGGATCAGCAGGAAACGCGTTTAATTCTCTAAATCTTTATTCTTTTTTAACTCACACAGTTAGTTCTTAAATACATTTTGCGGCAATAATCAGATTTGCGTGTTGTTATTAGTCATTGTTAGACTCAGTGTAATCTGCGTGCACCTGCGCGAGCTCATTATCTAGCGCTGCTATTTTGATTGAAGTCATTATTTCCTGCTTTAGAGCTTTAATAGTGAACTGAAGCGTTGGTGCTGGGAGAGGACAAAAGGTGTAAGTTGGATTACTGTCAAGCTAAAGGGAGTAAAGACAGGAAAAGAAAAAAAAAACAATTATGTACAAATAGCTACAAAGAAGTAAAAAAAATATATAGTCAGTTTTGTTTTGTTATTCTACGGCTCGCTGATAAACCCGACAAAAACGTTCGGGGGTAAAAATGATGGTGTGATAATGTACAGTGTCCCAAAGATCATTAAAGGTGTCCTAATATTCTAAAGCTTTCAGTTTACGGTTTCCATCATCTTTGGGACAGAGGAGTCCAATTTTAGTTTTTGCATTACATTTATGAGAGAAAAAAGAGAGGCTGATGACATAGTAACTGTTTTCATCTGCAATAATGTACGTGAGAACAGGGGCTGAATTGTTTTGCAGATATTCCACAAAGTTGCATTCTGTATAATATACTATTCTGGATAGAAATAAGACGTGTCCCGCTCTTTGACGCGTGGCTGTGGTAGAAGAGGAATAAAACACTGCGGCACGTGCTTCTAAAGGAATAATAATGGGTATATTTGTTGCTTAAAATGTTTATCTGAAAATGAGCTGATTTTTTAATCTGTACCTCCTTTTAATCTAGATAGTTCTAAATTTTCTATCATCTATACGGTTTAGCATAAAGGAAAACTATTTCGGAATACTAGGAATATATTTATGGAAATAATTCCCTATAATTAGGGAAAACAAATTATAAGGCTGATTGAATTCTGAAGCATTTTTCTTTGTTAAATATGTGTGTGAGAGAGACCGAGTGCGAGTGCATACCAGTTGAATGCATGGATTCTTAATTGCATATGAAAATAGATGACAAGGTTGCATGAGGTGGCCTTGAAAATTCAGTCCTCTCTCTCTCTCTCTCTCTCTCTCTCTCTCTCTCTCTCTCTCTCTCTCTCTCTCTCTCTCTCTATCTATCTATCTATTAATATATACTATTAAATTAACACACACACACACACACACACACACACACACACACACACACACACACATATATATACTGTATTCAAAATCTGAATGTGGAAGTAAACACTAGACATCTAGTGAATAATGTTATTATAACATTATAACTACATGCCACATGACTAACGAATCAGGTGGAAAAAACAGACGTGACATAGTGTAAAAATAATAATATGAAAGCGTATGAGCATATGAAAAAAACATGCAGAAAAATGTGCCATTAATCAACCATGTGAATATAAATCACATGTGAAATGAGATGAAATGAGATATGTAGGAATTGCATGTGAATGAATCGTGTCAAATATAAATGTGAAAATAAATGTATCACGTGGAAAATAATCACATGTGATGACAGGTGAATCGTGTAAATAACAGTGGTAGAATATAGACAAATGAAGCACGTGTGTAAAAACCACAAGTGGACATCACACGTGACTATTAAAAACACGTGTAAATATCACATGCTAAGTTAATGTGACTTTTCTGCGTGCGGTCACTTGTTTATATATATATATATTAATCTGTTTTCTTATATTACATTATATTATATTATGTGATTTATTCTGTGCAAGCTTATTTCTAATATTTAATTAAGCAAATGCAAACTGATTTACATATATAAAAATAAGGAACACCAAATACAAGACAGGTATAGATATGAGATATGAATAGGTAAAAAGGTTAGATCAGTAAATAATAAATACATTTGATAAGTATTATCATTTTATCAAAGTCTTCTTTGGCTGCTCTTTGAGAGCCCATTAGCTCAGGGCTGCTTTTGTTGGTCCTTTACAAAAGTGAATAAAAATGGCTTTAGATTTTCTGCTTTTTTATATTGTGGTTCAGAGTCACACAAAGAGAAGCGTGTTATTGTATTAGAAATAAAAGAACCATCTGTGCCAGAAAACAATGGCTTCAAATTATCTTTGAATGGCCGCCGAATAAAAAAGGAAGATAAAGCTTTTATTTCCTTCTCATTATGTTTGGAGGAGAGGGGGTGGCAGTGCTGCTCTAGCTAACTGACTTTTTTGTTGTTCTTGATGCATTCTTGCCCCTTTTTTCAGATTGTGTATGGACATAAAACGCCTTTTTCCCGTTGCAGATGCGCGCAGAGAGAGAATGAGAAAGAGAAAGAGAGAGAAGCGGAGATGGTGGCTAGTGGAGTGCAGCTTGTGCGGGACAAGAAACACCGACGAGCGGCTACAGCTCACAGGAGTCCCCGCGGTACCGATGGAGGATGTTTAACCGAGTCGGAGCTCCGTGCTGACGGTAAAATATGCTAATTAAATATATGCTAAATTCACAAATCGCATAGGCTACGACACTACTGAATATACATACAGCTTTTTTTTTTTTTTACTAATATGCGCTGATTTCTTTTTGTTTAGTTTGGAAAGTTGATGTCTCCTGTAACCTTTCCTCTGTTTTATATTCCACACTATCACATTCATATTGTGTAGATCATTATAATAATATAATAAATTTCTTATGGCTCAAACAAGGTAATAATTAGATTATTATTATTATTATTATTATTATTATTATTATTATTATTATTATTATTAATAATAATAATAATAATAATAATAATAATAATAATAACCATAATCATAATCATAATCATAATAATCATAATTTCATTATTGCTATTAGGAAGGCTATGAGTTTTAATTAACCTAAATAAAAATACGTCTACAATGAAATAAACTATAAGCCCACCAGAAAACTATACATGGCGTATATATTTTTTCTCCAGCAAGATGAAAAGTTTCAAGTTTTGCCGGAAGCTTCAATTTGCGCTTGAGTTGTCAGGGGGCGGGGCTTGAACTGATTAAATTATTGAACTTCTTGTTTTCATTTTAATGCTCCCCTTAAATCCGCGCTGTAATGTACAAACATACCTTAATTCCTTTCGGATGAAAACCTTTTGTCACAAAAAATAAGACTTCATTACTTTATAATTTTAAGCATTATTTTTTGTTTTTATTGCTTTTATTTATTTTACTTCTACACTAATCAGTACATTAGAAAATATAAAACATTTGATATATAATCTCAGTCAAGGTCATGTGCTATTTGGAGACATTTTGCCATTATTTTATATTTGATTTTCATCTGCTGTGATTTCCCAGCATTTTTCAGATAACATTACTTTATTTTAATTTTAATTTTTTGTTTTGTTTTTTGCTCTGTCCGTTTAATGAAATAACAGAGTAACAGACAAACAAAGATTTGTAATGTGATTTTTTTTATAATAAATTTAATTTTAATTTACACACACACACAGGTATATATATATATATATATATATATATATATATATATATATATATATATATATATATATATATATATATATATATATATAATGCATTACTTTGAAACATATTTTTTGAGTCTGCAGTCAGCGCGACCCCTAGTGGACAATTCTGTATATCTAAACGCGCTCAGGCACACACACTCCAAATTTTTCTTTCTAACTTATTCCCTCTACATTTTATATTTTATTACATTAAAATTGAATTTTAAGATGTTTGGCAGATAGATAGATAGATAGATAGATAGATAGATAGATAGATAGATAGATAGATAGATTCAGACCTCAAACAGTTTAATTGTTTTATTTTAATATTTAATTGTGTTTGTCTTGTTTCTTGTTTAATCAATCAAGTAATAGTGATAAACTCTCCAAGGTCAGTTGACAAGGTGTGTGTGCGTGTGTGTGTGTGTGTGTGTGTGTGTGTGTGTGTGTGTGTTTGTGTTTGTGTGTCATTTAGTAAAACTCCAGCTAACAAGGACATACAGTAACAGTGATGTGGTTTCCCTGCTGGGCATCACATTTCCATAAGCAGATTAGGAAAAGTTTGAGAGAGAGAGAGAGAGAGAGAGAGAGAGAGAGAGAGAGAGAGAGAGAGAGAGAGGAAGGTGTGAGTAGATTTAGACATGCATCCTATACATTTAAATTATAATGGCTTTGTCCTTTGCTGTCTAGAGACTCACTTTGTGTGTGTGTGTGTGTGTGTGTGTGTGTGTGTGTGTGTGTGTGTGTGTGTGTGTGTGTGTGTAAGAGAGAGAGAGAGAGAGAGAGAGAGAGAGAGAGAGAGAGACATAAGCAGTCAACATAAACAACCCATCACAGATGTATACATACACACACATACACTTTAATTTTGAATATGCAACAGCAATGAAGCATGCTTTTATAATTTGATATTAAATAAATTTCAGCAGTAATGTGCAGATCTTAGGTGTGTGTAAACAAATGCTTTAAAAGGAAAGATAACTTCAAAAAGTCAATATTTGCTATGTTTAAAAATGCATCAGTTATCTCAGGTTTGCTATCTTTAAAAATGCATCAGTTATCTCAGGTTCACTGTGTGCAGTTTTTAAGGAAACTGGCTGGTTATTTATTTATTTCCCCCCCAAGAGGCTTGGAGAATCTGCCACAGTTTTTCTGGAGGAATGTCCTGTCACACTGAGAAGTGCTATATTATGTAAAACCTTCTACAGAATATAGACATACAAACATTTGTTTCTTATAAAACATTTCAATTAAAATTAGTACTGAAAATTAGGATGTCTAATGGTTGTGCATTTGGCTTAAAGGTTTTCTCTTCTTTCAGATGCATTTCAGAAAAGAGAAAAAAAAACTTCATTGATGAAGTACAAAAAATTTTTTTTGCAACTCTTTCAAAGCTTTAAAAGAGCAAGAATTACTCTGTACAGAACTTGTAATGTATTATTTTAACTAGAAACATAGGTTTATAGTATTAGTGGTACAACTGCTTATGAAAGACTTTCATGTAGCTTAGACTTCACTACTTTAGTAACTAACACAAACAGCTGGATATGTTTG
This sequence comes from Tachysurus vachellii, assembly GCF_030014155.1. Lineage (NCBI taxonomy): Eukaryota > Metazoa > Chordata > Actinopteri > Siluriformes > Bagridae > Tachysurus > Tachysurus vachellii. The sequence goes on from NC_083460.1 coordinate 31,850,233, forward strand.
TTTGTGTGTTAATGAAATAAACACTCAGTGTGTTTGATCAGGAAATCATTACCATGATCAGTGAAAAATTACTAAATTCACCAAAAAAAAAAAAAAAAAAGGACGGAAATATCTAGTCTGTATCTTGTGTATTTTTGTGTGGAACCAGACAGAAGAGGGCGCTGTTGAAGCGTTTGTTCAATTCAAAGTCCTTACGCATGCCTTTCCTCTGTTTTGGAAGTCGAAATGCCTCCTTTTAAGATTATTTACTAATAGTTTCCCCTCGTGATTTTGGCTTTAACTAAGAATTATTTATTTATCAAGCAATGCACGTATACACACAGAGACAACAGCATCGTGTTATGTGATATGCCTAGGTTAATATTAAATGAATTACTATTGTTCCAAAGTTAATAATCGTGTGTGAAATAGTGTGTAGTGCGCAAAAGTAAGTGCACCTTGTATGTTACATCCTATCCTTTTCCAATTAATTTAGAATATGAAAGTTTTGGGTGTTTTTGAAAAACCATGAACTGTTTTCTCTATTTTTCTATAATAAACGTATGTTTTTTCCCACTTTGCTTGTGGATAAATTACATCTAGTCAACAGAGATCCTTCCAGAACGTCTGCAAGTCAATAGTCCGTATGTTTCTTCTTCTTTCTTTCTTTTTTCTTTCTTTTTGTCCTGCCTGATATAGGGACAACATCCAAAACAAAAAAGCTGCTTATTTTGTGATGATTGACATCAGAGTCGATTCACGCGCATCCAGGCGCACAAAAGAAGAAAATCCGTGCATTACAAATACAAATACAAAACTGAGATAACGGCATGATAAAATAGACAACAGTGTACAGTATATATACAGTATATATAATATTTATATATACACTGGTTGTTAGATTTCTACTTTAAAAAGTTTACATTTATTACCAGTGTAATAAATAAGCACTTTGCTTATAAACTTAGATTCACGTGGAAAAAAACGTCTAAAATATAGTTTTGGTAAAAACACCAAGACAGCAGTTGTAGTAAAACAGATTCCTAAAATATCCAACCTATTATCATACAATGTCCGGACATTAAACCAGAATAATGTCGTCATAATTCCAAGTTTTCAGCAGATTTCCACTTAAATCTTTGCCATGCTGAAACTCTTTGGTGAGTTTCTGCTGTGTCTGCCTCGCTGCCGAGTAGCAGAGTCACCACGCCCCTTTATGCTAATCAAACCCACCCAGACGTGCTGTGATTGGCCAGGTGGAAACCCATTTATATTCGCTGTGACAGTCGCTCCATGAATGGTTGTCTATTAACTTGTTCAAAAAGTATCAGGAGTTGTCAAGGCTTGTGGTGTCGGAAGAGGGGAAAACGGAGGAGTTTTGATTTCTTTAAGACTCAGAAAGAAGTTTTGTGAGCGCGAGAGGACTTTTTTACTGGAGCAAAAGAGAAAGAAGAGAGTTTTTTTTAACCCCGAAAGAGGTTAGAACTTTGTATTTTTTGTTTTTGTTCTGTTTTATTTTTACTTTCATTTGGTCGGTCGAGGAAGAAGTTTCCCCCAAACCGGCGTTTTAAATGTACAACATGATGGAGACCGAGTTGAAACCCAATCCCGGGGGTAATAACACCGGCACCGGGAACACCGGAGGCGGCACACCGGGACAGAAGAACAGTCCGGAGCGCGTAAAGAGGCCCATGAACGCGTTTATGGTCTGGTCCCGCGGTCAGCGGAGGAAAATGGCACAAGAGAACCCGAAGATGCACAACTCGGAGATCAGTAAGAGGCTGGGCGCTGAGTGGAAGCTGTTGTCCGAGTCTGAGAAACGGCCGTTCATCGACGAGGCCAAGCGTCTGCGCGCTCTGCACATGAAGGAGCACCCGGATTACAAGTACCGACCGCGGCGGAAGACCAAGACTCTCATGAAGAAGGACAAGTATGCGCTGCCCGGCGGGCTCCTGGCACCGGGCGGCGGCGGAGGAGGAAATCTGGGCGGTAACGGCATGAGCGCCGGCGTGGGCTCAGGCCTGGGCGGCCTCGGCGTCAACCTAGGGGTCAATCAGAGGATGGACGCGTACGCACACATGAACGGGTGCTGGAGCAACGGAGGCTACGGTATGATGCAGGAACAACTGGGCTACGCGGCGGCGGCGAGTCCCATGCAGCAGCAGCAGCAGCAGCACCACGTCCACCGCTATGATATGAGCGCGCTGCAGCCGTACGGCTCCATGACGAGCGCGCAAACCTACATGAATGGCTCACCCACATACAGCATGTCGTCTTACCCACAGCTCAGCTCCATGGGCTCGGCTGTGAAATCCGAGGCCAGCTCAAGTCCACCCGCAGTCACATCCGCGTCGCACGTTAGAGCCGCCGGAGCGCCCGCACCTGCACACGCACCGCCACCGCCGCCCTCGTGCCAAACCGGGGACCTGCGGGACATGATCAGCATGTATTTGCCCGGGGCGGAAGTGGCCGAGCAGACGGGCCAGAGCAGACTGCACCTGTCGCAGCACTACCAGAGCGCACCTGTGCACGCCACTACGATTAACGGCACCATCCCGTTATCGCACATGTAAATGAACAACTTTTTGTTTTTTCTTTTTTCTACTACACTGGACTCCTCTAGACTGGACTATATTAATTTTATTTTATTATAATTATTATTTTTTTTGTACAGAATTTTTTCTTGGTGAGGGAAACTTGTAAAGGACTCAAGGAAAAAAGAACACAAGCCTTTCTTTCTTTCTTTCTTTCTTTCTTTCTTTCTTTCTTTCTTTCTTTCTTTCTTTCTTTCTTTTCACTCTTTCTTTCTATTTAAAGACGAAACGGTAGGAACACCAAGCAAGTTTTTTTTTTTATTAGAATCTATGAGATTTTTTTGGATATGGAAAATGGGCAGTGTGTGCGTGGGATCGGGGGAAAGGGATAATAATCAATCAAATGTTTTATTATTGCAATCAACTTTTGTACAGTATTTATCAAAGAAACATAACAATCAGTTGTAATGTTTGTATAAACTACAGTAAAGAAGTTTTTTATTAAGAAAGATAACGACAGAATTGACACTTATCATGCTCCAAACCGTGCAAAAAGAAGTCAAGACATAGTGGAAGTAAAGAGCAGGACAAAATATTTCACCTTGAGCGTTAAATATTACTAAACCATTTTAATTTAGTTTCAGATGATAAACCCGTTAATTTATATCTTTTTTGTTTAATCTCCAACCCTCCATCTGTTAAAGCTATGACGTTTGTGTTCTTTATTTTCTCATGGTTTTGTACATTTTCTGTATATTTTACTGTGAGTTTTTATTTTTTAAAAAAAAATCCGTAGTTGTATTTTAAAGAATTGTGGCCTGTAGGCAAATGCCAAACACGCGACATGTACATATCTGAACTAATAGTGACATAACAGTTACAATTTCAGCTGAGTTTTTTTCAATATGCAGTTTGAAATGAATAAATTTTTGAAATTTGGATATTTGAAATTGTTTCGGGTTTTGATTTGATTTCTTCTTTATGTTGTCATGTTTGATTTTCTCATCTGATGTCCATTATATGCGTAATCTTACTATTAACAGTCGTTAAAAATCATTGATACGAAACTTTACAAAAAAATATCTAACTAGGTATTTGCTGTGTTTATTTATTTTTTTTATACTTTTGTTATGGGCTTATGTGAAAATTCTGCAAACTGTGCAGCTCATTGACAGTAAGTATTTATTTCACAAAATCCATCTTAAGGCTCGTGTGTTTGTGAACTGAATACATGTGCTAAAGTTTGAGATTGAAACGTAACCTTTTTCTTACACTATTTTTGTGTTTATTTTTAAGGCCTATGCAAGTCATTGCAGCTCTTAAAAGTTTTTTGGAAGAATAGAAAATATTGAAGACGCGCGAGACCAGGTAGAGGATAATTTCTTCACCATGACTATAATCACGTTATGATTTAAAACTTTTAAATATATGCATGTTTCATGAAACACGAAATGTTGTTGCTTTAATAACATTAGACAAATTATCACTGATTAGATATTTTTGCACGTGCATTAAGGCGACAATAATAATAATAATAATAATAATAATAATAATAATAATAATAATAATAATAATTGTATACATTTTTGAGTTGGTTGATGTTGTAAGGGATGTTTAAAATAGTTATTCATAAGATGCAAAATTACTATAATAATAATAATAATAATAATAATAATAATAATAATAATATGTTAACTTCTAATAATATGAAATTCAAATGACACAATTTACAATTTGCTGATTTCTTAACTATAATGTGATGCTTTTGGTGTAGAGATACGTTATAAAGTTAATAACGATATTATCTTTAAAAACCACAACTTTGCCTCTTTATATACTAATTTTCATAGGTATGTGATGATGTTTCTTGCGATGTCAGAAAATTAATTGAGTAAAAAAATCGGAAGTGCAAAATTGATATTAATTAACACTCTATAATTTTTTAATGATGTTGCAAATGTGAATGCAGACAATTTAGTTTTATTTTAAATTGCAGACAATTTTAACAAGTTAGGCGGTTGGAACCTGAAAGCTCACAGAGAACTTAAAAAAGCAACAAAAATAATGTATAGTATTTTTTCGAAAAAAAAAAAAAAAAAAAAAATATATATATATATATATATATATATATATATATATATATATATATATAAATAAATGTAATCATATAAACTACTACTACTACTAATACTACTACTACTAATAATAATATGGTTATGACGATGGCATTTATTATTATGATTATGATTATTATTTGTATTATTATTATTATTATTACATATAATAATAATAATAATAATAATAATAATAATAATAATAATAATAATAATAATAGTTTCTGAGACAGTGTCAGTGATGTTGTCAGAAGGTTTATTTCACACTGTCAGGGGAGGAAAAGTTCGATCTCTCTCTCTCTCTTTCTCTCTCTCTCTCTCTCTCCCTCTCTCTCTCTCTCTCTCTCTCTCTCTCTCTCTCTCTCTCACACACACACACACACACACACACACACACACACACACACACACAGCGCTAAATGAATATTTGACGAGACTTCTTTCTTCATGCGTGCTGATGTTAAAGCCGACAATTCATTATTTATCCAAACACCAACAAATCCACCAGAAATTAAAGGATATCGAGGATTTGATGTTAAAAGGGCGCCTCAGATTATGGTTTTGTGTTTATTCAAGGTGTTGTTATTGACTTCATAAAAGCAAAATAAATATATATATATATATATATATATATCAGTAATAAAACTTCTGTGAACCTTCAGAATTTTTCACATGTTGCAGCGTTTTGTCATATTCCTTACTTCTGGTCAGAGAACTATTACTAATTATAAAAACTAACCGTTTTTTACATAACTAATCGTTATGTAAATGTAAAGCTGTATATTAACCACTCGATCTTTATATTCTCTCTAAATAAGGTGGTCATGAATTGAGTCATAAATAATCATTTTGTTAATATATAAATGGTTCTTGATTTGATTTCAGAACCTGTTTACAAGTGTATATCCTACACTGTAATAATGTGTGTGTGTGTGTGTGTGTGTGTGTGTGTGTGTGTGTGTGTGTGTGTGTGTGTGTGTGTGTTTAGCAGGTCACGCTGGAGTCTGGATAAGACCCGGATGCAGAAACGGTGCTGCAGCTGATTTACCTGCAACAGGTGGTGAGCGCGCGGCTTTTACTAGAATACTTCATCATCGCTTTTACCTGAGTGTCATTTGATACTTGTTTAAAAGAAAAGAACAAAATAGAAGTGATCTGTTTGTTTTCTCTGTGAAATTTTGCACAAAATATTTGTGTAATGTTTGAAAAGTTCGATGCTATTAGGAGGCGATACTTAAAGGTCGTAGTGTTTAATAATGTCAGCCTCATGTTTTCTTTTTATTTTGCGTGATAGTTTTTAGATGGTATGTAAACACAGATTTGCTTTTGTTCTCTTTTCTCAAAGAAACTGGATTTATTTAGGGGAAAATGTAGTCTTTTTATGTAACTGAATTCAGACGATATTCAAGATTTTAAAAATCATTACATCAAATGTTCATTATTTATTGTAGTAAAGAATATCAGGTTGATACCTTTATTATATAATTTTACTATGCAATAAATTAGGTTGAGAATAGGATTGATGATGGTGATGATGATGATGATGATTATTATTATTTTTATTATTATTATTATTATTATTATTATTATTATTATTATTATTATTATTATTATTATTATTTTTAAATTGTTTGCTGTTTCAAAGAAGCTGTTTGTGTGTGTGGGACAGAGAGTGTGTGTGAGTGTGTGCGTAGGAAAAAAGGAGGAAAGCAACTTGAGAAACTAGGCTAATGATTTTCTACTACTTTCTGCTACCTCCCACCCACCCCCAACACACACACACACACACACACACACACACACACACACACACACATGGCTCCTTCATTTACCTGCCCCCTCTGGGATGAGGGGCAGTTGATGTGATGGGAGGGGCAGTTAGTGGGGTTAAGGTTAGTGATTATTGTGGTTGACGGGTTGTTACTGGGGTGAGGGGCAGAAAGTGGGGTGAGAGGATGAGCGGATAGCTAGTTGGGTGGAGGGGTGGATAGATTTGGGCGCTTATTCTGGTTAGTGAGGGTAATTAGTGGGGTTATTTAAGGGGGTTGGGGGTATTTATTGAGCTTAGATTGATTGATTTTGGGTTTGATGTTTGTGTGTGTGTTTTTTGTTTGTGAAAAGATGATCTGAATCTTTGAGATTGTATTTCTCACATTTTGCACCATGATTGTTTTTAAAACATTGGTAGAATGATTAACTGAGAAAAAAATTAAACTTTAAACTGTACAGATAAAAAAAGAAATAAATCTATTTTAAAAAATAAAACACTACATGGAGACAATTATCGAGATATTAGTAATTAGTTATGTAAAATATTAGTGTTTATGTAAAATATGTAATGTGAAACATTATTTTATTTCTTTTCTTTTCAATCTCACTCATTTTGCTGATTGCAATTTAAATCAGTTTGAGTAGCTCAGTTTCTTTTCATTTAATTTTCTTTTCACTATTATTTATCCATTGATTCATCTCAGTTCTCACTTCTTTGACCAATGTCATCATCACAAAACATTAAAACACACAAAACACAAAACCATTTCTATCATTCATATGATAGACATCAGATGATAGGTATCATGGCAGTTCAGTATATATATAACACACACAGACACACACACACAGACACACACACACACACAAACATGCACCTCCTCTACATCTTCTCTTTAATTCCCTCCATTACAGTGTAAATCTGCAAATCTTTATGATCGCTTTTTGTTCCACTTTCTGTTATGTTCACACATAACAATATGGATCAGAATTCTCCCAAATTTTTCAGTGAAAGTGAGCAGCAAAAAAACGTTTATGCTTTTTCAGCATTGATATAATTTTGTTGTTGTTTTTTTTATCAAGTTCCTTTCTGTAAATTGGACATAAGAGATTGTCAATTTAGTTGCATAGAATCTGAGCTCTGAAATGAAACCCCAATTTTTGTTTATTTTATTAACTAACATTGAGTCATAGAAGAAAAATAAACTGCAGTGAATTAAATGCAGTTTAATAGTCATGATGTCATGGATAAAACTTAATTTTAACAAAATGTTTAAACCAAATACTCTTTTGGTGAGTTGGCAAATCTAGCTTTGCTGAAATGTGTAAACTTTAGTGTGTTTCTCAGAGACTCTTTGCATTTTCTCTTTGTGTGCGTGTGCGTGTGTGTGTGTGTTCTTTCACGTCTTCTGCTCATCGTGCGTGCTTCAGAGAGATTCTTGTTCTAAATTGATTCATGCTCACTATTATAGGAGGAACAAGTGTTTTCCTGCATTTCCATACACACACACACACACACACACCCACACACACACACACACACACACACACACAGATACACACACGGCTGTGGGAACAATAACGTGCTTTGATGCAGCAGTTCAGTCAGTGAGGGGTGTTTCACACAGAGATGCACATCAAGCTTTTAATGGAGCTGAGGGGGGAGATAAACTGAGCTCTGAGTGTGTGTGTCTGTGTGTGTGTGTGTGTATGTTTATGTGTGTGTGTGTTAGGGGGGTTGGGGCAAATGTGGCAGGACAAAGCTTAAAGTAAAGTCTTTGTCCCTCCAAAAAAGTTTGATACTGAAAGTTATCTAGGATGAAAATGGCAGAATCTTTAATCTTTTTTTAAACTGATTATTCTAATAATATAATGTCAAATATAATAATAATAATAATAATAATAATAATAATAATAATAATAATAATAATAATAATAAAAGAATAATGGTCTTAAAGATTCACAAATGACAGAAATTCTGATCAGTTTAAAGGCATTTATTTATTCAGTATTACACATGTGGCAGAAGCCTTTAAGTAATAATCACAACCATCCAAAATAAATGCTACTGATTAAATAGTAAATTTAATCATTTCTTAGAATAGTCATTGTTGCTGAAGACTGACAGAATCATTAAAATGTAAATGTTTTCATGAACAAACAAACAAACAAACAAACAAACAAACAAACAAACAAACATATTGGATGTTGCCAAATCCAGACTTAACTAATGTTGTATGTAAAATTAAATAATATAAAAATAACAATAAAAAGAATATACCATACATTGTGTAATGTAAATGTTTATATTAATTATGAACAATAAAAATACTCATAATTAATCATAATTTCTTTAATTAATTAGTTTTTTATATAAATTGTACTATACAATTATTATTATTCTCAGATTTGGTAATGTTCTATATCTTTAACTATTGATTTCTTTGTTTTGTGTTCTTTTTCTATACACATTGTATTTATGGACACATTTAGTTTTTTAGGATGAGAAGTTATATCTAAACAAAGAAAATGTAAAATATTACTCATTAAAATTAATGATTAAAAACTAAAAAATAGAGAGATTAATTTTGCAGTTTTGCATTGATCCTCAACTGGAAGTCTATATAAACACTGCGATTGTTAATTCATTAAGGGTTCAGCAACGAATACTATGGGAAATGTTCTATCATTCTACAATGATAAGATATTCATGGGAAATGTTCTCACTCTTTCCCAAATCCATACTGCTTCTCGTCTTGACTTCAGCTTTTCAGCTTTCACGTCTCCACTCCATGTTGATTAATGACTTTAATATGTTAATTAACACGTATGTTGATTAATGGCCTTATAAGCGCCTGGGTTGCGCCACTTTAAATGATAATAGTAATCCACAATTAACACTATTAGCTCATCATTTATTAACTGGAAATCTGTGGGGTCTTTTATGAGGTTCAGCTCTGTCAGAATCACGTGTCAGATTCCTTCAGAGACTGCACACTGTTAGAGATGACGTTAGTTTGTTTTATATTGATTTAGTTTCTTTTGTCTTGCTGAGTTTGGAAAAGGAGACCCATTTCTCATTCATGTGTATGTACAGTATATACATACTCCAGGATTATAATTTGAAAAATTCACCTTCTATTTAACTGGAACAAGAAAACTAACCAGATTCTAGATTTTAGAATATTTAGGTTAAATGCATTAAATGTGTTCTTCAGCAGTACAATTGTTCTATTTAGTTTTAATTTTATACATTACTATACATCATCACTTGTGATGGAGATCCTGTTGTTTTGTTATGATACTGATTAATCAATTTCTTAACAGAAGAGGAACCTCTACAACTTGCTGAAATTCTCAAAAGCTCATAATTAGTGTTCAGTAATGTTGCTGCAATGTTGATGTCTTCTGAAATTCACAATTTAATACACCAGCAGAACATTTGTTATGTTATTATTTTATATTTGCATTTATGATCCGTTCAGTGGTTTCAGTAGAGGATGTCTGAAAGAGTGAAACAGAACATTGGCCAACAAATCCTTACTGATGTCAGTTCAGATAGGGTCTATTTCATCTGGAGTTATTTCTATTGCTCAATTTAAAGATGGTAAAAAAGTTTTCCAAACACATGCACACACAGTCAGTAAAAAAATATGTTGGAACAAATTTGGAATGGAATAAATTCCTAGATGTAGGCCAGTAATAAACCCCAGCTCCTCATGTAGAACCAATCCCATCCAAGTAGAACTTTAATAGCAGAGAAAGTTCTAGAGTATGTCACATTAGGATCTGTGCACTCAACTATCAGCAAAATTGTTTTAAAACATTGGCTTGTGGATCATTGATCTATTGTTGTTACAGCTAAAATTACTCTGATTCTCATCAGAATTACTCTGATGATTTCATCTTTATACTTATATAATTTATATATCTTTATATACTTGTATTATAACAACTACTAGCATGCTGGTAAGCCAGTTCATAATCAACAAATTCAGAAATGGTTGTAGTATAAATAATGCTTAGTTTTTTACAGACATTTACAACAAAATGTGATCCATTTCTCTGAAAACATGACTGTTCAAAAACTCCATATTCAACCAGCAACTAGCAAATCATACAAGGATAACCAAAGCTCAAATAACACTAGCATGCTAAATAAGGCTGAAACATGCATGCTGTTGTCATAGAATATGGCTTCTGAATGTTAAAATGTCTCTATAAAATTATAAATTATATATATATATATATATATATATATATATATATATATATATATATATATATATATATATATATATATATATAGGTCTATGGTAAAATTTGAAAATGGTAATTCTAGCTATAATTTCTTTTTTTGAGATGATTAGATATTAAATATTAGCTAATTTATCTAGTTTTTAAGAGGCTTTTACTTAATTTAACTTTTAAAGTGACATTTTCTGTTGGCTGATTGTTTGTTTCTTTCTAAAAAAATAAATGGTTATGATTGGAAAAAATAGTCTCCCAATAAAACAGAGTATTTCAAGATTGATATGATTATTTCAGATGTTTTAAAACATGGCTAAAAAGAACATTTCTGATAGAACCTCCAGGTAGCTGAACCTTTTCCAATCTTTTGTATTAAAATGATCTTTATTTTCTGCTAATTCTGTCACCTAACCGTTTAAAGGAACTCAACAAAGTATTAGCCGTGTAAGCCTGAGCTGAGCTTGCTAAACCATTAGCATACATAGCAGCCACATGGCCTTCTGAGGTCACTGCATTTGATTGTAAATAAGAGTTCACACGCTGATCGAGTGACTGGGTGGAAACAAGTAAAGCATTTTAATCAGCTGGCCATCTCCCTATCGCGGAGATCAGAGCTCCGTCATTGTGTCCCCTCAGCCAAAAGGACATCTCCGTCTGACGAAAAGCGAATCCACTCTCAGGATGAGATTTCACTGTCTCACCCATTAGCATCCTCAAGCACAAGGAGCGCCATTAAGGCCAGTTTGTCTGACTGTGTGGAGTCCAGCACGGGTTGCTGATTTTTCCCGCTTGGACACACCTGCTGATCACAGAATCACTGTCATAAAAATTCCTGAATTGTGTACATATGAGAGCAAAGGAATGAGAACAAAAGCAAAAGCATGCGTACACATGTATACACATAATTTACAGCTGTTTTTTTTTTTTTTAAATACGGCAAAAACAGTAATTATATGTAGGTTCTTCATGATTTATTAAATGATGGTAACACTTTTTTATGCAGGCCATTTCAGTAAGGACTTAGAAATACATCATATCATGTTATAAGGCATTCATAAGGCATTATACACACCATTATGATTAGTTATGAAAAGCATTTTGTAGCATTTGGAGCATATCACAATTAAATCTTCAGATAATTCACTATGCAAAGTGAGGCTGTGTGAGTTACTGTTACCATCACAAAGCTGATGAATATATTGTATTGAAGAATGTCATGTGAGTGAAACAAGCTATTTCCTGTTCCTGCTTATGTTATAGCAGCTATAACGGCTCATCAGTCTATCTTCCCTTATAATATAAAAATGCACCTTTTCTTTTGTTACTGAGAAACCACAATAATTGTAAACCTCCTGAAGATGTCAGAAAATGTAAAGTTACAGCGTTACCTCTGACTGCTTCAAGCACTGATACTGGAGACTCCTTCCATTAATGTTACATAAACACATTTCTCATGACAGAAAACCTCCACATCAAAAAGCTGCACTACATGTGTGTCAGCTGTACTCATGTCTCTGAATGAAAGGTGAAGTGATCTGATATTACAGACAACATGTGAGTGTAAGGAAAACATGACAGTTAATCAATGAACAACACACTCTAAATGTTTTCGCACATCAAACCTCAGATCTAATTCAGTCTTCTGGGATGTCTGCTGAATCCGGATCTGCTGCATGTCTGAACAATAAGATTGTAATACATTGTTTGCATGCTGCAACGGCTGGAGACTAGTGAGAATTACCTGTTAGTTAAATATACTCCATAATTCTGAAATAAATATAGTTTTTTTCCACATTCTTCAAATATAACCTAACTTCCTTCTCTGCCTGTCTACCAATGGACCATATTCTTGTCTTTATTGTTGTTTTTAATTTACTCTGATGTTTCTTATATGTTTTTCATATACCAAAAGTTAAACATACACTTTAATGTCGTTATTCCTTAATTATTTAAACATGTTTGGAAGGAGTCACCAGTGTTTATTGTAAACTGATATCACTGTGTACATTTTTCTAGTCTATTTCTAATTATATATATATTATTCATTCAGTAACATTGTGAAAGTGATTAACAAGTTACACACGATTAAAAAATTCTGTTAAGGCATTAACGTTGTTTAAAAATATCCTCTTTTTTCTTTGTACTTTTTAAAGCTTTTAAACAAGCACATTTTCATGAGTACAACAGAAAGCCAGATTATCTTTTTTGTTGTTTTTTTTTAAACTCGTGAGTTAATTCTTCTTCCCCGTTGTTCATTTGTGGTAAAACTGAGTCACCACATTTGCATCATTGCCCGTAGTGAGCTGTCGTACCCTTTTGGAGGGTAAGAAGGATCAGTTCGAAGCGCCCCGTCACCCTGGAAACTGCCAGAACAATTCAGTGTAAAGTTTGAAGAGGTCAGTGAGTGCCAGCTTCTGCTCGGCCCGGGACGTTTCAGCGTCATGGGGGTGGGAGGATGAATTGGGGGGTTCGAGAACGACGGGGGTGGACGTGTCCTGCTTCGAGTGAAATTTTTCAAGTCAGTTTGCAGCCTCAGCTCTACAGGTGGCCTGTGAAATCGATTTTAACCCCGTGACCCTGTCACGGCGAAGGCCGAGCTCACAACCTGGGCGACGGTTTAGCCGACCATGACAGATTTACAGATTTACAGATTTGCAGAGAGAAAGACAGTGTGTGTGTGTGTGTGTGTGTGTGTGTGTGAGAGAGAGAGAGAAAGAGAGAGAAAGAGAGAGAGAGAGAGAGAGAGAGAGAGAGAGAGAGAGAGAGAGAGAGAGAGAGAGAGAATGAAAGATAAGCACCCAGGATGGAGCTGAACAGCTCTTCAACTATGGGGTGTGTTTTAGAAGTGGTCATTAAAAGCTTATTAAAGTTTCGAATGGCCAGGAGGAGAAGTGCAGCTGAAGAACTCTGAGGGAATTAATAAGCTCAAGAGAAGAGAAATGCAGGTTTTAGTGAAAAAAGGAGAGAAAAAAGAGCTCTATGAGGATTGAGGTTTAATTTTCTGTTGTTTGATTGCCAGCCAGTTTATTATTACATTAAAAATGTATGTTCTTATATATAATATGTGTTACTATAATATAAACTCTACACCCCAGCATTGTTAGACTCTGCTTGGTCAGAAAATAGTAAATCTTGTATAAATTAGTAGTGCAGCTTCAAATAACAGAAATATTTATAATTAATGTGCTCCTTCTAATATTGTTTCTATAATATCATCTTATTCACAGGGACTTTTATGGTGGAAGCATCATGTTAAACATTTTTTTAACTGTTGACATGGTTAAGTTTTCAGTAAATGGAAATGTGTGTATTTTTTTATGAAAGAAGTCTCCATTGTAAAGCTGTAACTTTTATGTTTTCTGAAATCTTCAGATTTGAAGAGTTTTTAATTCTTTTTTAATTACAGAAATCTCAGATTGACATACTTTACCATGACATACTTTAAGTTATTTTTTGCATACAGAATATGTTCCCAATTGTTTGCACCATGAAATCTTAGTTGTTTGTTTGTTTCTCCTGAAGTTCAGGAGGATAATCTAACATTTGAAATGTTTAATTTTATCTTCTTTTCAAAAAATCTATTCTATGTAGATTCTGTGAAACATCATCACAGTTTGTGTTATTTCTTTGTTGTCGAATTTCTGTCCCTTATAAATGTTTTTACTTTACAGGTTATTCCAATCAAGAGTTCACATGTTCTCAGCTTCCTGCATCCTGACGATTCGGTGTTGATCTTCTTCACTACACAGATGTTAGTAACGTGATCTATTTGGTGATTGGATGATCAAGTGGATCAAGGTTTCACCTTGTTGACATGTGGACATTTTGGCAATGAACAAAAAAATCTGGATGAGTCTTGTGAATGTGCGCATTTGTGTATCTGTGTGCAGATAATATATTTCTGTATTAAAATTTGGAGCTGTTATGGTTATTAAAAAGGGCAGGGCTATGATAAGTGATTTGGCTAATTAATATGAACTTTGTATGAACTCCTGAGCTTGTATAACCGGAGTTCTCCAGTAACATGTTCATACTGATATTACAGCAGGATAATAGCAGTGTGTGTGGGAGTGTTTACCTGACGCTTAGCTCACCTTTTGGCCATTAGTACACACCTCACAATCGCAACACACTGACTCCAGGGTGAAGGTGAAAGTGCCTGAGCTGCTGAGTAAATATGACTTTAAAGCCAGACAAGCTCACAGCTTTCTCATCTATAATGAGAAGTAAAGACAAAAAGTACATTTTTTGATTCTACCTTTTCACAAATCACTTAATTCCACATGACCATATATATTTTTATTACTGTTTAATCATACTTTCACAGAAGTTCAACTTTTTTAGCAAAAAAATTTCAGCCTCAATTTCAGAAACTCTCAAAAAGATCTAGTTACCGATCTGAGCTATTTATGCGTCTAACATGAGCTAGGTGGAACACAATAATAGAGATTTTGTTTCACATTAATGTACTCAAACCATTCTCCAATTACTATGACAGAAAAATAATAGACTTTATAGAAGTGTAGCAATTTGACAAGCACACTTTTTATTTATTAAAGAATAACATGGCATATTTTTAATCCGTTTACATTGTAGTTACACTTAATCTGGTGGAATGTCTATGACAAAAGTCATAGCAGCTATGAAAACTTGTTTTGTCACCACATTTTGTTTCTCTCTCTTAAATTAAACAAGCAAAAAAAAAACCCCACAACTTATGTTACCCAGGAACTCCTATATCCTGATGCTGTCGATGAACCTAAAGTTACAGCTTTACCTCTGTTACAAAGTGCTGACATTGTACACAAAAAGCAAACATCATCAAATGTGTGATTCTTAAAATCCTTTAGTGCGGAGTCTCCAACATTCAAAAAAGTATCTGTGAATGAGGCGTTACTACAGAAAATAACATGTCATAACCAGTGCCTTAAGTATAATTAAATGTCAGAGCTGCTATGGATGTATTAATGATAGAAAATCAACGCCTGACCAATCTTGAATTCAACAGCACATTGTTATAATGGAAAAGCTGTTACTCTTTCTGTTATTTGTGATAATAAAGGATGTAACATCATGATATATTTTATAATGTCGCACATGGATATTTCTGCATTAAAAGCTGTAAATGTGTAAATGAAAGTCTTTGTATATATTTTTTAATGTATTGGATTTGAACAGATCAAGGAGAGTTTGTTTCTCCTGCTTGTCGTTGGGATTGATGTGGGTACGGACAGAACCTTTAGCGCATGTGTATGCCTGTGTGATGATTAATGAGGTATTTTTGGCAAGTTGGCAAAGCCGGCCAGTGCCACGGCAGTTTTGTTTAAAAAGTGCTGGTGCTGGAGAAAGAGGGATTTGAGTGCCTGAGCACAGCATGATGTCAGCATGCACCACAACAAAAGCCAAATGTGTGCTGTTTGCAGCATTACGGGGCCCGAGCTGGGCTGAGCACAGCCATCTTTTCATTGGGACAAACATGCTGGAGCACACGCACACACATAGACACAGTCAGGGTTTTGCATCCCAACTAACTCTGCACTCTCTCTCTCTCTCTGTCTGTTTGAGATGTATTTCACGCTTGTTCATAAGCAATAAATATAAGAATGTTGACTGTTGACTACTGGCTAAGGATACAAATGCCAGACTTACAGCAGCTCAGAAACACCATATTATACACTGCTTTTTTGGTTCCCCGATCTAATAAGCAAAAAGTTGTACAGATTAAGAATAATCTCAGTTAAAAGAACTGGAACTCCAGTTGCCTGAAGATGTTTGCACACCCAATTCATAGACATAGCTTTTTTTATACACACACATACACACACACCATTACCTGACCCATGCTAGCCTCAACACAGACTTGTCAAAATGACAGATCCAGAGTGAGCAGATATTGATCTATTGGTACGATAGTTAGTATGAAGTCATTTGCAAAATCACACTTATTACATTAGCTACTAGCTGACTAGCTAAAATAATTCAACAATCGGCTAACAATAAAAATCAGAACAGCACACAGCAGCTCAGAAACATTAGATTATACAACTTATACAGTACTCAATAATCATCATTTTAAAAAAAAAAAAAAAGAAAAAAAAAAGAATACCAGAATTCTATACACTGAAAGAACTGTTATGGAGTGCCAAAATTTGCACAACCTTATGACCAGACATAAGTAATAGTCATAAGTAAAGTCATCTATTAGAATTAATAGATTAGGCTCTCATTATAATACCTAATGTTATGATTTTTTTTAGCTTAGTCTGAAGCACCATCATGATCCACACAAATCCCAATAAATGCATTAATCATGTCCTATTAGCCACTAGCTGGCCCATGATAGCGTGCCATGGGCTGTGGTTTAGGAATTAATAGACAGAGTTTCAAAATGACACAACAAGATTGAACAGAAGTATTGACTAACTCTTCACAGAAATAAAGCCTTACACATACAGTTACACAACTCATCAAACACTCAGTCCTACGCACTGTATGGTTAAATTCAAGAAAAATGCGTATTAAAAAAACTACAGTTGCGTGTAAATGTTTGCAGAACTTTATGACAAAAATTTAGTCATAAACTCAAGTTCTTAGTCCTTATCTCGCTCCGAAGAACCAACACAAATTTCACTAATTGCAGGAAACTGGCTGAGGTTCAGACACTAATTCCAGTTTTTTGTGAAAAAAAAAGTCACAGCAAAGAGCAAGCATGTTTAATTTCTCTCTGAATGCATGTTGCGTGCCATTTATTAATTTCTCATATCCTCAGATAGCCACCTTTGTTTGTTGCTGAGCTTGTTGCACACTCGTGTTTTTACTTGCAATTCAGGATTATGAGCTGGATGGAGATTAGTAATGCTGTATAGGAAAAGTCACCTTTAATATACCTTTAATATATTTTCAGAGTTACACCAAACACACTCGGAGTGGCATTTTTTAAATGATCTTTTTTCATGGGCAGCTTCCATATTTCCTGTAGCAGAAGATTTACACTGATATGATCTTCAGAATAAACCAAAAAAGATCATGTCCCTCTTGTTGTAAATATGGTACATCTGCTGAATGACGTTTTGTGATTTATGCCTAAAAGTTTTGACTGTTTTTTAAGTAAGGGAAGTTACAGCTACCAGTTTAGCATGATGAACTAAATCTGCATGTACTGTCTGTGGCTCAGTAGCTTTGGATCAAAAATTTACAACCCCTTTTTTTAAAGGGCACTAAATATTTTTCCAGCCTTTATATTTGCATCTGACCTTCTTCATAGCCTCTGAAGAGTGTTTGAATCACCTCTTTTTTATTTTAATTTGTTACATCACATACCCAGATATTTTTTACCAATTGAAAATTAGAGGTACATTTTTATTTTCATAAATTCTAAAGCTTCAGGGGATGAATCCCTTCTAACCTACAGTCCCCACCTTCAACCTTTAAGCCAGAACTCCTTGTTTGAGTCTGCTAGTAAAGAGTAGCTCTGAAGTATGCACAGAGAAAGAAAGATTTTTTTTGCTTTTATTTGAGAATTGAACAACTCCATGAAGCTCACGGAGGCTAAACTGGAGGTTATTAGCTTCCATCATCATTAGCTACATTAGCCTCACAGTGTAAAACTGTAAAAGAGAACATGTCTTGGGTTGATATAATGGGGATAGTGAGTGATATAAAAAACATTCAGAATGACTGTGCGGCTTTTCTCGTCTTGCTAATAAACCCAGAACACAAAAATTGAGAGCATAGACACGTCCTAAACAGGGATCATTGTGAACAGCATCAGAAAGTGGACAAGCTGTCTTTATGTATGACGGGAAGCGTTATGATGGAGAAAGATAAGGCCTGTGATTGTCACATACTGTAACACAGCAGTCACCATTCATTAGTGCGCAATAAACGAGCGCAGGAACAAGTGGCAGCTGGACGACGAAGCTGCACACAACAGTGCTCTTTCTCTCCGTCCGGCCCTGAAATTTTGTCAAAGGCCAAATCGCTCTGTGAAGTCCTCTGTGGCTCGACAAGCCTGAGCCGGGATTCCAATAGACGTTTGTTTTGGGGGAGCAAACAAGGGCTTCTCTTTGACTAAATAAAGAAAAATAGGCTCTTCAAGAAGCAAAAAAAAAAAAATAAATCAATACACACTGCTGTAGCTCTTCTGGGAAACACTGAGCAACCTGATAAGATACAGTTTATTTCTTTTTTTCTTTCTTTTTATTAAATCTTATTTTGCCCTCACAAACATGTTTTCCTGAACACTTTTTGAACTTTCAAACAGATAAAAAAATACTAACTCTGTGATTCAGAATTCTGATTGGTCAGAAACTTTATAGGAATGTGTTTGTTCTAGTATGTTATTGTTTCTATAGTAACAGCTCATTCACAGGGATTTGTACAGCAGATTCTCCTCATAAACAGAAAAAATGTTGATAGGAAGGTTTTGTGAAGTAATGAGACATTTATTGACAATTATGGAAGGAGTCTCCAGTATCGCCACTTTGTAGCAGTCAGAGGTAAAGCTGTAACAAATATTTCAGTTCCTTGTGCACTAGCACTGTTTTGTTTACAAGGCTAAAAGGTCAAGAAAAATGTCAGACACAATCAGAGCCTTCCTACCATGTATAAACATAAACTTCTCTTGTGGCTCAAAGCAGATTATAGTATTATTGCTAACTCTGATCAGATTTATTTGTATTACTCTGCCCCTCAATGCTCTGCCTTCTAAAGTTTAGTCAGTATAAGTATAAGACATATTAATTCCAGATTTTTCCATTTCTAGTCTATTGCCTAGTCTAATCTTAATGATGAAATATCTGAAAATTTAAGTATGAGATTAAAGAAGCAAATGTCAGAAAGGATGATCAGCTATTTCTGTTAAAGGAAGCATAAAAAGTGCTCAAGTGAATAGTAACTTTCACTGAAATGTTCCTGGATGTACATGTAATTTTGAAAAAAGAAAAAAGAACATGAAAAACCACAAGGGCAAACATTTTTCACATGATTAAATAATAAAGTCAGCTTCAGTGAAGTGCGGCATCTAAAAGCCTGTCACATAATGAAAAAAAATATTCTCAGCTATTTCTCACCATTTCAGCTATTTCACACATTTGGACATTCCCTCACACACTCCTGCATTCTTCACATACATGGATGGTGTGAATGTAGATGTGAATACTCCAGGTTTCATCCATTGTATTTTTTTTTCACTTGTCAGAAACCTGGACATAAAAATTCCAGCACAATATCAGAATGAGATCACATTTAAAAGAAAACAAAATGGTTAAAAAAAGTTTAGGTAGATATGAATGGAGGCCTGATAAAGAGAACTGCTAAATGATGTCACAATACACTTTTTTGTGATATCATGAGTCTCTTATAACACTTATAAATCTCCTTACTATTTTATAACATTTACAAACTCTTAATTGTTCACACTTTATACTTAATGTAAAAAAAAAGATATATGTTTAGCACAATTTAGCAAACATTTATATGTCAATTTATATGTATCATATACATCGTATCGTATACATCGTATCGTATACATTGTATCGTATACATCGTATCGTATACGTATGAAAGATAAACATAAATTGACTTTTAAAAATTTCTGTAAGGAGATGTAACAAATTTTAAAAAGAGTCTCCAATGTCAGTTTTTTTAACCACTCAGAGTAAAGCTGTATATTTTGTAAAGTTTTTTGCCATCTTCGACAAGACCGTGGAGGTTAAGTTATTCTGCAGTGTCTTGGTATCATGGTCATGCTGTATTTTGCATTTTGTATTAGCTCCAAGAGAAAGATAAATGTGAGATATGTAAGGAAACAACTGTTAATAGCTTCTATACTATAAATCAGAAAAGGAACTAGATTCCTTAAATCAGGCATTTATTCACATTTTTAATTTTGAGACTTTAGTTTTTTTAGCAATTGTCCTTTGGATGCGACATGGTTTTGGCATCCCGTGTGGAGGAGTTTAAGGGGGAGAATCTGGGGGTTCCTGCCCAGTCAGGGTGCTTTAACTCAGGCATGAAGTGTCATTGTGGCCCCGGTTCCACCTCATCCAGATGGACGGATGGATAGATGGTTGGGGGAAAGTAGGAGGAGGAGGAGAAGGAGGTGGTGGAAGAGGGAAGTGCACTTGCTCCCTGGAATGTGGCGAGTCCTTGCAAACTATTTTCTTTGTGTTTTACTACTACTGTGTTGCTGCTTCCGAACACATCAAGTGTTTGACAGAAGAAAACAAGAGACATTCCTTGCGATGTCAATGAGCCTCGTAGGTCACGCTTCCCTTCTCCTCTCTATACTATCCATCTGCAGCCATGTGGATGTTATTATAAGGTTTTAAAAAATATTTTCATTTTTCATGCAAATCTCTCACAAGGATATTTGCTTTTCATGTCACTGTCCAAGCTGGATCAATTTTAATATCCATTTTCTCTGATAATTTCTTTCTTCTTTGTCTTTCTTCATGGACAAGAGTGATGAGAGTGGGATCATGTGTGACCTTTTTGTTGGCTGATAATTAACAAAATTTTGGTTTACAGTCACGCCAAACTGCAGCGTCAGAGACATGCTCAACAAACCGTAAACACAGAAAGACCACCAAGGCAGGTTAGAAATGACTCAAAATGACTCAAAATGACTCAAAATAACTCTAGCAGGAGTAAATCGAGGTGCATCAATCACAGACCTTCAATAAACAGAAAAATCAATATACACTCTGGCAAATCTCTAAAATCTGAAAGCTAATCATCTTTTGAAGTATACAATAAAAATTTTGATAGTTTTGTCCTGATAATTATTGATTTTTAAATCTAAAACAGCTTTCAAATTGAGGCATCAGTATTCCCAAGGAGGAAAAACGAGTAACATCTAAACTTATAAGCTAGCCTTTTTTATTTTTATGTAATGATGCACACTGAGTATTCAGAACTAGTAACTAGTATTCAGAAGTATTCAAATAGTATTCAACTAGTATAAATAGTCAAGACCTTTTCAGTGTCACAAAAGATATTCACAACCTGAAATCGTGTCACAGATTTTACTATAGATTCCAATAAAGTCTTACAGCTTCCAAGAACAACTTCACGGCTTCAGTGATTTGACTCTTTTGGTGAATCAAATGATAATCCAAATTGTGCTTGTGTCAAATAGTAGGAATAAAACAAAACAAAGTGTTTGTGCAATAAAAATATTTTCACTCAATTAAAACTCATCACTTACTTTTTAAAAATATTTCTTATTTAATATATTTATTATTGGCGGTTTTCATTTGACACATTAAAAACATCACAGAAAAGGTCACTTCTACAACCATGCAGAAAAAAAAAGGAGTTCGGGCCTCATGTTTGTGACTAGGGCTGTGTCCGTGTGTGTGTATGTGTGTGTGTGTCTGTGTGTGTGTGTTGTGCAGAGCACCTCGATTTACTCCCACAGTCCTCAGCATGGGGTTTGGAGGAGGAGGAGCTGCTGTCTGAGAGCTTTTGTCATTATAGGGGAAGTAGCGGAATCCAACAGGGAAGGAAACTCTCTCTCTCTCTCTCTCTCTCTCTCTCTCTCACACACACACACACACACACACACACACACACACACACACACACACACACACACACACACACACACAATCCCAGTTCAACAGCAGCAGGAGAAAGAAAGCACGTTACATGCTTGCAAATCAGCCTGCTGAAATTATTCTACTCACCCGGGACATAGGGGACACTTTCTCTTCCACACACACACACACACACACACATTACAATAAGTCACTCTATATTATAAACCACACCTGCTTCATGATACAAATCTTGAAGGTTTATTTTATTTTTCATAAAATTTAAACTTTCACTAAAATGGCATTTCAGTGCCTCCTACTGGTGTCATGTGTCATATTTGTCTATTGGTGTTATTCAGGATGTAGTTTGTCTACTGGTATCGTGCAGTATGTAGTTTGTTTTTTAGTGATATTCAGTGCATAGTTTGTCCACTGGTGTTCTTCAGTACGAAGTTTGTCTACTGGTGTCATGCAGTAGAGTGTGTAGTTTGTCTACGGGTGTCATGTAGTGTGTACTTTGTTTGCTAGTGTTGTTTGTCTTTTAGTGTTATGCAGTGTGTAGTTTGTCCACTTATGTTATCCAGTATGTAGATTGTCTACTTGTGCCGTGAAGTACATTGTGTAGTTTATCTACAGTTGTCACCAGTACATAGTTTGTCTACTGGTGTTGTGTTGTATTTAGCTTGTCTTTTAGTGACATGCAGTGCGTAGTTTATCCACTGTTGTTATCCAGTATGTAGTTTGTCTACTGGTGTTATTCAGTACATAGTTTGTCTGTTGGTTCAGTGCAGTATGTAGTTTGACTTTAATGTTGTGCAACATGTAGTTTGTCTGTTGGTGTTATCCAGTATGTAGTTTGTCTACTGGTGTTATTCAGTACATAGTTTGTCTACTGGTGTTGTGCAGTATGTAGTTTGTCTGTTGGTGTTGTGTAGTTTGACTTTTAGTGTTGTGCAACATGTAGTTTGTCTGTTGGTGTTATCCAGTATGTAGTTTGTCTACTGGTGTTATTCAGTACATAGTTTGTCTACTGGTGTTGTGCAGTATGTAGTTTGTCTGTTGGTGTTGTGTAGTTTGACTTTTAGTGTTGTGCAACATGTAGTTTGTCCACTGGGGTTCTCCAGTATGTAGTTTGTCTTTCAATAGTACTTTGTTTTTCTGCTGGTGTCATGCAATATGTAATTTGTCTTCTTGTGTAATCAAGCACATAGTTGCTCTTATGGTGAATTGTCATGTGCATAAATGTGTTGTGGAGATGCTTATTTTTTTTTAGCAGATTCCAAGTGTGTGCTCTTCTTTGTTTTAATATTTTTTTTGTTATACTGTTAGAAATTCCATTGTACAAGTTAACAACTCTTTGTGTAGCACACCCTTCCATAAACTATTAAAGGATGAAATAAAATTAAGTTAATTATTTCTTTCAAAAAAAAGTATTGTTCTGTTGAATAATGCTGTTAATGTCTAGATTCCTTCTAGTTCACATTTACAGTGAGCTAGGAAGCTAACTCATGTGAATGAGTATAAATATGTGCATGGATTCACCACTGTATGTTTCAGTAATTTCATGGAATGCCTGATATACATAGCAGCCATGTGGATAGTTAAGCCATACCCATGGCTCTAGCATAAAACCATGCTAACTCAGTAAATTAAAATATTGTGGCTTTCTATTTTACAGGCAGCATTCTTTTAGTTTCTCCAGAGTTTATTTGACAACAATTTTTCCAATCTGTTTTTCTGTACCCCTCCTGTTCATGTTAACCTGGTTGTGCTAATTGGATTCTAAGGACAGTTGTATGAGTGCAAGTTATCCATGCAGGATTAGAAACAGAGACAGATGAGTCAACTTGAATTTTTTCATGCTGACTCTCATAGACACCAAAATTCACAAAGAATTTTTATCTTTCCTGCTAAGATTTGTGCAGCAAGCATTTTTCTGAGCCACATATTAGCATATTAGACTTTAAATAACATGTTCTGCTGATTTATAATTTACAAGTAGTTAAGTCACAATGACACAATCCACCTGGTGGACCTTAGTGTTAGTGCTGCCAACAGCTCTAGTCAGGGTAGTTGTTGCTAGCACGGGCGTGCAAACAAAGTACTGCGTGTGTTTGTGTGTGAAGAGGGCAGAGGTGCAGAAACAGGAGATGTGTGTAGTGAAACTCAAGCAGCAGGTCAGGTAAACTGTAGGTGTATGATTAGGAGTAGGATTGATTAGCAGAATTAGCAAAAACTGTTTTAATCTCTTTGTAGGTTTAATTTGTCTTGCTGGGTTGTTAAAAAACAATTAAAAAAATTTAGAACACAGTTAAAATTCAAAATTTCACATATACCAGATACATATACAGAATTTTAGCTACTAATCTAGGCCAAACAGCCAGAAGTGTGTTTTTGGGAAGCACTAATGCTAGTTACTGAAATGCTAGTACAGCTAGCACAAGAGTTTTCTTTTGAAATGCTTCTTTTTGTTAGCACTTAAGCAGTGAGTGTTGATATGCAATCTGGTTTTACTCTTCACATAGTTTTAGTTCATCTTTATTAAATTCATTTAAACAGGTGAAAGACCAGTGTTTAAGTTAGGAGAAGCTACCAGGCTACGTACATTAAACGATAGCTGTACCATGACTGTTAGTGATTTGTTTTTCAACAGAAATTCATTTTTATTGTGGTTTTATTAAAATAATCAGTACAGTACTGTAGCTTTAATGGCATATGGTTGCAACAGAACCTTCCAGAAAGCACAAATCCTTTTGGCTGTTTTGAGCCAGCTCTAAAAATTTGAAGAAAAGTTTACAAAAATGTTCTGGTAAGACTTTAAGTAAAAATCTATATAAAAAAACATAATAATATAAAATTCTTTATAATAACTGATATCTGCAGAAAGGTACAGGATGAATATTGACACATATTATGTGGAATTTCAGTATCAGTAGCACTCAGGTTGTCAGGTAGAGAATTTTAAAGCTTGTTGCTGTAGTAACTTGTCATGGCGATATTTTGTCCATGAAAAAAACTCTCCAAAAACTTCCCATGGTCACCTTCGATTGCGAATACGTAATGAGCTGCACATTCGCCACGGCTGATTAGACGAGAACAACGAGGCCAAAGACAGGCAGATCTCACACTGAGGATGGGGGGGGAAGCCTTGAGGCTTTACGAGAGAGAAAGAGAGAGAGAGAGAGAGAGAGAGAGAGAGAGAGAGAGAGAGAGAATGAAAAAATAAAAAATAGAGAAAGGAAGACACAGACACAAACACACACTCACACACACGGATATATATTCTCCAAAAGAATAAAAGAAACGTTGAGAGAGATTTAGAAATAATAATAAAAGAGAGAAAAGTGCTGAGAGATTCAGAGAGAACAGGAGAGTGTGCAAGGAAAAAAGACTTTAGAAGATTTTAGAAAGAATGAGAGATAGAGAGACTCCAAAGAAAATGACTAAATAAAGAAGTGAGAAAACAAGGGTGAGTGAGCTATGCCGGCTATGAGAAGAAACTGAAGAGAATTAGACATTATGAATAAAGTTGAAAAGAAAAATGAAATACATATTTACTGCCATACATGCACATCATACAAGAGAAACCAATAATAACAAATACCAATTACCAATGCTAACACACACACACGCATTATATATTATACACATAAAGAAATCATACATAGCAGCTTGTGAGAGATTTTGGCCTTTGCCAATCTAAACCCAAATGATTTTGGCTGTCTGGTTAAAAAAAACTCGGAGTAGCTGCTTATCACGCTCATATTTATGTGGAATATTAATGTTAGACGGCGCTGTTTAAATTAGCAATCCTTTTTCTGACCTGTCAAATACTTTAGAATCTTAACTGTGTAATTAGTTGGGGACGGCTAAAGAGATCAACTTCATTAATATATTTTTTGAGGCTGGTGCAAAATGCAGAACTGTTCATTTCGAGTGTGAGGCGTATCTGAGCGCCGCTCTAAATGAGTTCCTGTATCAGTTCAAGACCATTTGGTCCCTGACTTACACTTAGGGTGAGATAGTGGAAACCTCTGGAATATTCAATGCATGTGTGTGTGTGCGTGTGTGTGCGTGCGTGTGTGTGTGTGAACAGTTGGATGTTAAACCCGAAAAGACAATTTCCCCTCTGCTCATGTTCTACTTATGTGTGTTTTTTTTAATGTTTTATTTTAGTAGAGCTGAAATGAGTCACACTTAATTGTGTTTCATAAATTATAATAAGAAGCACTTTGGAATAAGCTTCCTGTAATAAGAAGATAAAATGAATAAGTCTAGAGCGTTAATTTTTGCTAAACACACTCTAGAGTGTCAGTTTGTGTATAGTATAATATAATGTAATATCATATAATATATATAAAATGATTACTTTTATATAACATGGTTAATATGTGAATAATAAACTTTTACTGTTCCCATTTCATTCCTCCACTTTCATGGCAATTTACCAACAATTACAGAATGATTTTGAATTTTGATTTATACAAAAAAGACACACTGTACTATTAATTTGTTTATAGTTACATTTAACACTGTGGAACATCCAGGAAAAAAAAACTTTGCACTGAGCTAAAGACATTACCTCACCAGCCTTTCTTTTAACTTTCCTGAAGTTTATAACCCAAAATATCTAACCACAAAATGTGACCTCCTCTGTCCTGAAGGAGTTACAGATTTAACTTTATTACAAAAAAGCTAATACCGAAGACTCCTTTTATAAATGTTACATAAACACTCCTTATGTCTCCTTACAGAAATCTTCACTTGACTGATTTTGTATCAGTTAAAATCCATCCATCCATCCATCCATCCATCCATCTTCTACCGCTTATCCGGGGCTGGGTCGCGGGGGCAGTAGTCTGAGCAGGGACACCCAGACTTCCCTCTCCCCAGACACTTCCTCCAGCTCCTCCGGGGGAATACCGAGGCGTTCCCAGGCCAGCCGAGAGACATAGTCCCTCCAGCGTGTCCTAGGTCTTCCCCGGGGCCTCCTCCCGGTTGGACATGCCCGGAACACCTCCCCAGGGAGCGTCCAGCCACAATGCGGAGGAAACTCATTTCAGCCGCCTGTATCCGGGATCTTGTCCTTTCGGTCATGACCCAAAGCTCATGACCATAGGTGAGGGTAGGAACGTAGATCGACTGGTAAATAGAGAGTCTCGCCTTGCGTCTCAGCTCTTTCTTCACCACAACAGACCGGTATATCGACCGCATCACTGCAGAAGATACACCGATCCGCCTGTCGATCTCCCGCTCCATCGTTCCCTCACTCGTGAACAAGACCCCAAGATACTTAAACTCCTCCACTTGAGGCAGGAGCTTTCCACCAACCTGAAGGGGACAAGCCACCCTTTTCCAGCTGAGAACCATGGCCTCGGACTTGGAGGTGCTGATTCTCATCCCCGTCGCTTCACACTTGGCTGCAAACCGTCTCAATGCATGCTGAAGGTCCTGATTTGAAGAAGCCAACAGGACAACATCATCTGCAAAAAGCAGAGACGAAATCCCGTGGTCCCCAAACCGGACTCCCTCCGGCCCCCGACTGCGCCTAGAAATCCTGTCCATATAAATAATGAACAGGACCGGTGACAGAGGGCAGCCCTGCCGGAGTCCAACATGCACCGGGAACAAGTCTGACTTACTGCCGGCAATGCGAACCAAACTCCTGCTCCGGTCATATAGGGACCGGACAGCCCTTAGCAGAGGGCCCCGGACCCCATACTCCCAGAGCACCCCCCACAGATCACCACGAGGGACACAGTCGAATGCCTTCTCCAGATCCACAAAGCACATGTGGACTGGTTGGACAAACTCCCATGAACCCTCCAGCAACCTGGTGAGGGTATAGAGATGGTCCAGTGTTCCACGACCGGGACGAAACCCGCATTGTTCCCCCTGAATCTTCACAACCACCTCAGTGACCTCAGCTTGGGGGATAAATGAGTCCTCAACTGAGCCCTCTGCCTCTGCTTCCTCAGCGGAAGACATGTCGGTGGGGTTGAGGAGATCCTCAAAGTACTCCTTCCACCGTCCGAGAATGTCCCCAGTCGAAGTCAGCAGATTCCCACTCCCACTGTAAACAGTGTGAGCAGGGCACTGCTTCCCCCTCCTGAGGCGCCGGTTTGCCTCTGCAACCACCCGGGCTTAAGCTCGCTTGGCCCTCCGGTACCTATCAGCTGCCTTCGGAGTCCCCCGTGCCAACCAGGCTCGATAGGACTCCTTCTTCAGCTTGACGGCATCCCTTACTTCCGGTGTCCACCACCGGGTTCGGGGATTGCCGCCACGACAGGCACCAGAGACCTTATGGCCACAGCTCCGCGTGGCCGCATCGACAATGGAGGTGGAGAACATGGTCCACTCAGACTCAATGTCTCCAACCTCCCTCGGGATCTGGTTGAAGCTCTGCCGGAGGTGGGAGTTGAAGATCTCTCTGACCGGAGACTTTGCCAAACGTTCCCAGCGGACCCTCACAGTACGTTTGGGTCTGCCAAGTCTGTCCAACTTCCTCCCCAGCCATCAGATCCAACTCACCACCAGGTGGTGATCAGTTGACAGCTCCTCCCCTCTCTACACCCGAGTGTCCAAGACATACGGCCGGAGGTCAGATGAAACAACCACAAAGTCGATCATCGACCTCCGACCTAGGGTGTCCTGATGCCATGTGTACTGATGGACACCCTTATGCTTGAACATGGTGTTCGTTATGGACAAACTGTGACTAGCACAGAAGTCCAATAACAGAACACCACTCGGGTTCAGGTCGGGGGGGGCCGTTCCTCCCAATCACGCCCCTCCAGGTGTCACTGTCGCTGCCCACGTGAGCGTTGAAGTCCCCCAGTAGAACGACGGAGTCCCCGATCGGAGCACTTTCCAGCACCCCTCCCAGAGACACCAAGAAGGTCGGGTAGTCTACACTGCCATTTGGCCCGTAAGCACAAATAACAGTGAGAGACCTCTCCCCGACCCGAAGGCACAGGGAAACGACCCTCTCGTTCACTGGGGTGAACTCCAACACATGGCTGCTGAGCTGGGGGGCTATGAGCAAGCCCACACCAGCCCGCCGCCTCTCACCGCGGGCAACTCCAGAGTAGTAGAGAGCCCAGCCTCTCTCAAGGAGTTGGGTTCCAGAGCCCAAGCCGTGCATGGAGGCGAGCCCAACTATATCTAGTCTCTCGACCTCCCGCACCAGCTCAGGCTCTTTCCCCCCCCAGCGAGGTGACATTCCATGTCCCTAGAGCCAGATTCCGTGTCCGGGGATTGGGTCGCCGAGGCTCCCGCCTTCGACTGCCACCCAATCCACATTGCACCAGCCCCTTATGGTTTCTCCTGCAGGTGGTGGGCCCACAGGAGATCGGCCCCATGTCGCTCCTTCGGGCTGAGCCCGGCCGGGCCCCATGGGGTAAGACCCGGCCACCAGATGCTCGCATGCGAGCCCCAACCCCGGGCCTGGCTCCAGGGTGGGGCTCCGGTTGCACCATACTGGGAGACGTCATGGACCTTGCTTTATTTCTCTTCATAAAGGGGTTTTGAACCGCTCTTTGTCTGGCCCATCACCCACAACCTGTTTGCCTTGGGAGACCCTACCAGGGGCAAAAAGCCCCAGACAACATAGCTCCTAGGATCATTCAGGCACGCAAAAACCCTCCACCACAATAAGGTGGCGGTTCAAGGAGGGTTCAAGAGTTAAAATCAGCTTTCACTATCAGAGCTGCTATACTGGAAAATTAATCAACACCATCTGACCTCATCCAGGAAGATGTTACAACATTCTCACTGGAGCTATTATTAACATTGTAATGTAGGTAGATGAGGAAACACTATTTTTGTGTATTAAGGGTATTTGTGTGCAACTCTGTCTGTGTGTGTGTGTATATGGTGTGAGATTATCTTGTGTACCTTGAAGGCCATTGGTCAGGCTGCTTAACCACATTTGCTGTCAAAAGTGTTTACTGTGTGAAACCCCTAGCCCTTAACAGTAACACACACACACACACACACACACACACACACACACACACACACACACACACACACACATTACATAACAATCTGTATTATATGTAGCTTCCTGTTATTTCAGGTCATTCACACACTTCTGTAAAATACATTCAAAATATTTAATTTGCAATTAATAAAATATTGAGATGGAATTTGATGATTTAGGTAATTATATACCCAAGCTCTCTAAACTTGAGAATAAAACAAAAACTTAAGAATGCATTCAGATGATGATCTGTCATGTCCAGTCTTCAATTCCTTTCAATGTCATTTATGTTATTTATCTAATTATATGTGATTATCTCACTTATTTAATTATATATTCAAATTCAAAGAAAATTGATATATAATTATGTGATAACAAATATTATGATACAATTATCTATAAGTAATTATCTATCACACCCATTTCTGCCTTTACAGTTTCATGAGTGATGTGTTTTGACATTTTACACACACACATGCTTTGAGTTATACATATAGGTATGTTTAATTAAATTGACAGATTAGACTACTAGACAGAAGGGCATGTCTCAGATGGATAATGGCAGCATAAGTGGGACAGAGAGGCATGTCTTTGAATGAGACAAAGCGGTGTATGTTTGATTGGGACAGAGAGGTGTGTTTTTGAGTGAAACAAAGAGGTATGACTGAGTGAGACAGAGGTGTGTGTTTGAGTGGGACATGGAGGTGTGTCTCTGAGTGGGACAGAGAGGTGTGTCTTTGAGTGAGACAAAGAGGTGTGTGTTTGAGTGGGACAGAGAGGTGTGTCTCTGAATGAAACAGAGAGGTGTGTCTTTGAGTGGGACAGAGAGGTGTATCTTTGTGTAATACAGAGGGGAGTGTCTTTGAGTGAGACAAAGAGGTATGACTGAGTGAGACAGAGAGGTGTGTGTTTGACTGGGACAGAGAGGTCTGTCTCTGAATGGGACAGAGAGGTGTGTCTTTGAGTGAGACAAAGAGGTGTGTGTTTGAGTGGGACAGAGTGGTGTGTCTGTGAATGAGACAGAGAGGTGTGTCTTTGAGTGGGACAGAGAGGTGTGTCTTTGAGTGGGACAAAGAGGTATGACTCTGAGTGAGACAGAGAGGTGTGTGTTTGAGTGGGACAGGGAGGTGTTTCTCTGAGTGGGACAGAGAGGTGTGTCTTTGAGTGAGACAAAGAGGTGTATGTTTGAGTGGGACAGCGAGGTGTGTTTTTGAGTGAGACAAAGAGGTATGACTGAGTGAGACAGAGAGGTGTGTGTTTGAGTGGGACAGGGAGGTGTGTCTCTGAGTGGGACAGAGATGTGTGTCTTTGAGTGAGACAAAGAGGTGCGTGTTTGAGTGGGACAGAGAGGTGTGTCTCTGAATGAAACAGAGAGGTGTGTCTTTGAGTGGGACAGAGAGGTGTATCTTTGTGTAAGACAGAGGGGAGTGTCTTTGAGTGAGACAAAGAGGTATGACTGAGTGAGACAGAGAGGTGTGTGTTTGAGTGGGCCAGAGAAGTGTGTCTGTGAATGAAACAGAGAGGTGTGGTTTGAGTGGGACAGAGAGGTGTGTCTTTGAGTGAGACAAAGAGGCATGACTCTGAGTGAGACAAAGGGGTGTGACTTTAGTGGGACAGGGAGGTGTTTCTCTGAGTGGGACAGAGAGGTGTGTTTTTGAGTGAGACAAAGAGGTATGACTTTGAGTGAGACAGAGGGGTGTGACTTTAGTTGGACAGAGAGGAGTGTCTTTGAGTGAGACAAAAAGGTGTATGTTTGAGTGGGACAGAGAGGTGTGTTTTTGAGTGAGACAAAGAGGTACAGTATGACTCTGAGGGAGACAGAGAGGTGTGATTTTGAGTATGACAGAGAGGTGTGTCTTTGAGTGAGACAAAAACGTATGACACTGAGTGAAACAGAGAGGGGTGTTTTTGAGTGGGACAGAGAGGTGTGTCTCTGCATGAAAAAGAGAGGTGTGTCTTTGAGTGGGACAGATAGGTGTATCTTTGCATAAGACAGATTGGCGTGTCCTTGAGTGGGACAGAGAGGTTTCTCTTTGAATGGGACAGAGAGGTTTCTTTTTGAGTGGGACAGAGGAGTGTGTAGCACAGAGTGGAACGCAGGGGCTGATTTTAAGCAGTTCTTCTCTCATCATTTTCATGTTGAGCTTGTCATGTTACAGAGAAAATACAAAAAAGCATAAAACCATATGTCCTGAAGATGTTGGAATACATTGCAATAGCTTTATCTATAATCCCAGTTCATCTTCACACACACACTTAGGGACTATTTAGTGTAGCCAGTCTACCATGCTTTTGGAAGGTAGGAGAAAACCAGGAAACCATACAGCCTCAGGTACAACATACAAAAATCCAACAGACAGTAACCTGAGCTCAGGATTAAACCAGGAACTCTGGATCTGTGATTAATTGTAATTATGATTAACAACTTTGTTTTATTTTTATTATGCTCATACACATGTGAAGAAGATTTAAGATACCTTTAAGACACACACGCGCACACACATGGATGGGGAAAAACAATCATGTTTTCATCCATTCCAAATTGTGCTGCATGCTATCCCGGATTAACACGACCTGTTATTAAGACGAGTTGACCGAGCAGTCAGGCAAAGGGAACACTTCTAAAAAACAATTAATTTGGCACATAGGTGTAATGGGATAAATTCCCACCAGAGCCGGAGTCCATTGTCTGGCTGGAAATTAAGTGTGGCGGGTCATGTGTCACTGACCCTCGTGGCATTCAACAACACACTAACACACACTTGCATTAGATGCTGCACAACAAGAGGTCAAACACAGTAAGGTTTCTGAACCCCACTGCATGTCTCTTTCTCTCTGTATCTCACACACTGACACTCTTCAATTTAAATCTGTTTACCAAACAAAGGAGGAAATGAAATACCTGTATGTGTTACATGCTCTTTTCTCTGCTAAATTAATAACGAAGCTGTTGGAGGCTGGGGAAGTGAATCACGTTGACGTTCTGAAGGACTGCTCTTTGACACCTGAGACTCCGAGGTTAATAAGATAAGAGCTGTTGAGTTTCAGCGTGTGTCAGTCGATTTATCCTATCAGCGCTGCTTTGTCTCATCCATACCTGTGGTACATGTCATAGTCAACACTAATCCACAAACTAGCATTACATTAAACCTTAATCTATAAACCAGAATTTACAGTCAACACTAATACACAACTTGGCATTAGAGTAAACACTAATCTACAAACTAGCATTGCAGTCAACACTAATCCACAACCTAGCATTACTTTAAACCTTAATCTCAAAAAATAGCATTACAATCAACATTAATCCACAACCTAGCATTGCAGTTAACTCTGATCCACAACTTAGCATTACATTAAACTTAATCTAAAAAACTAGCATTACAGTCAACACTAATCCACAACCTAGCATTACATTAAACATTTATCTACAAACTAGCATTACAGTCAACACTAATCAACAAACTATCATTACAGTCAACACTAATCCACAACCTAGCATTACTTTAAACCTTAATCTAAAAAACTAGCATTACAGTCAACACTAATCCAAAAACTAGCATTACATCAAACGTTTATCTACAAACTAGCATTACAGTCAACACTAATCCACAACCTAGTATTACATTAAACATTTATCTACAAACTAGCATTACAGTCAACACTAATCAACAAACTATCATTACAGTCAACACTAATCCACAACCTAGCATTACATTAAACCTTAATCTAAAAAACTAGCATTACAGTCAACACTAATCCAAAAACTAGCATTACATCAAACGTTTATCTACAAACTAGCATTACAGTCAACACTAATCCACAGACTAGCATTACATTAAACATTTATCTACAAACTAGCATTACAGTCAACACTAATCCACAACCTAGCATTACATTAAACCTTAATCTAAAAAAACTAGCATTACAGTCAACACTAATCCACAAACTGTCATTACAGTCAACACTAATCCAAAAACTAGCATTACATTAAACATTTATCTACAAACTAGCATTACACTCACTCTCACTCACTCTTACTCATTTTCTACCGCTTATCCGAACTACCTCAGGTCACGGGGAGCCTGTGCCTATCTCAGGTGTCATCGGGCATCAAGGCAGGATACACCCTGGACGGAGTGCCAACCCATCACAGGGCACACACACTCTCATTCACGCACACAATCACACACTACGGACAATTTTCCAGAGATGCCAATCAACCTACCATGCATGTCTTTGGACCGGGGGAGGAAACCGGAGTACCTGGAGGAAACCCCCGAGGCACAGGGAGAGCATGCAAACTCCACACACACAAGGCGGAGGCGGGAATTGAACCCCAACCCTGGAGGTGTGAGGCGAACCTGCTAACCACTAAGCCACCATGCTCCCACTAGCATTACAGTCAACACTAATCCAAAAACTAGCATTACATTAAACATTTATCTACAAACTAGCATTACAGTCAACACTAATCCAAAAACTAGCATTACATTAAACATTTATCTACAAACTTGCAATACAGTCAACACTAATCCACAAACTAGCATACATTAAACATTTATCTACAAACTAGCATTATAGTCAACACTAATCCACAACCTAGCATTACATTAAACATTTATCTACAAATTAGCATTACAGTCAACACTAATCCAGGAACTAGCATTACAGTAAACATTAATCAATGAACTAGCATTACAGTAAATATTAATCAACAAATAGAGTTATCATAAACACTAATCCATGAACATGTGTTTCAGTAAATGCTTATCCACGATCTAAAATTACAGTAAACAGATGTTCCCATATATTTGTCTATAATAAACACCTATAATGCTACAGAGAACCCCCCCATAAATTAACATTAAACTTAACATGCAAACTAGCATAACAGTAAACAGGCTAACGATCAGCTAAGTTTCAAACCTAGAAAATTGTATTATGTTTTTCTGCCACCTAAATTAGCTACAAACATAGACTTATAATGTAGCTGAATACACCAAAGATGAAAAAGATACTAAAGAGTTCTCAAGATGCTCTTGATTGATATGCTTGTCCTTTTCCCCTCTCTTTCTCCTCAATTTTGGCTTTGCTCAAGTTGTTGCCTTAATTTAGTGAGCGGCGCTCGGGGCCTGAGAGCCTCTGGCACGTGGAGTGTTAATTACAGAGCGGCCGACTGACAGATGCACGGCGTGTGTCTCGTTAAAACATTTGATACTATTGCTTAAGGCTAGAGATACTGTGAAATGGAGAGAGAGGAGAGAGAGAGAACACACCATACAATCTGGTGACCGAGCCTTCAGCACTCGTTTACATACAGCTGCAAAATGTTTGTCTGTGCTTTTTATCTTGGATGCTTAATGCACGCATGTGCCAAATTATTAATGTTTCACAAAGTGTTAAAATAACAACAGCTGGACAATATGGTGTGAGCGTTTTACACGCCATGATCAGAGACATGGAAATAGACAGAACAAGAGTGACAATTCATTTTAAGGGAAATTAACTAATTCCTGCTCAAAAATGTGCCATAAGGCACTGATGAGATCATCAATAAATTTGCATATTAGCTGAATTGTCCTTATCATTTGTATATCAAAATTGATTTTGCAAGAAAGTTGTTAGAAAACCATGATATAGAATTGTGTTTGACTAGAAAATAGCAGTTTAATGTATTATTTATAGGAAGATGTTGGTTATCTAAACTAACTTTTCCATATGTAAAAAATTCTATAATTTCTATCATATACTCAAAAAAAATGGACTAGTGAGGAAAGGTAGTGAAGAGAAAACGGTTATGGATGGAAGAACTCACTTTTATTAGTTTCAGTTTTGCTAAAATGTAGAGCAAAATCTCATAGAGCTAGAAGCTGTGATGTGAGCTGGAGAACCATATTGAGTACAGAACAGTCACTATGCAAAAAATTACAAGGTTTGTCACTAGGGTGTCTAAAAATTCACCAAATCTACCAAGAGTCACTAAGATGATAGCACTGACAGAGAGAGAGAGAGAGAGAGAGAGAGAGAGAGAGATGTATGTATGTATGAGTCTGTGTCTCCGTTAATTGATTGGACGATAGGTGGGCGGGACAGAGTTTGTGTATGGCCTCAAGCCCTGAGAGCCGAATTAAAACTTCAATCCCACTGCATAGGACTCAATTTCATCCCTGAGACGACATTATACAAATGAGGAGGAAACAGGAGTCTCCATTACAGACGAAGTGCAGAAGTGTGCACACTTTTCCTCCCGTCATGGTGCCAGTGCTGGGTTGGAGAACCTGCTAGTGGCTATGTGTATTTCTTCCAGAAAATATTATGTATGAAAAAGCAGCCAATGATACAATACAACATTATTTAGATCTTTTGATGCAATAGACTTTCTTCACTAGATGTGAAAGGATCAAATGCCATGCATTTTTCACTGAGATTAACACAGAGGTCAAACCTCCTTTACTAGGCCTGACAAATACAGAAGCAATGCCTGCTTTACTCAAACCAGCAGCTAGAGAGAAGCCACACTTTGTTCACTGGGACTGACAGAATATAACGCCATGCCTCCTTTACTAAGATTGACAGTTACAGATACCACATCTCTTTTACTGGGACTGACAGGCACAGACTACTCCTTCACTGTGATGGACAGAATCAAAAGGACTGACAGGTACAGAGAAAACACACTCCCTTAACTGGGATTAATTGACACAGAAGCTATGCCTCCTTCACTGGAGTTATTATAGTTTAGAGCTGATTGGATGTTATAAGCCACACCTCTTTTGATGCAAACTCACTCAAGGTGTTGATTAATTAATTAATTTTAGCAGCTCTGACTGTAGATAAGCAAAATGTTGCCAATTTATATTAATGCACTGATACTTATAAATTTCAATAGTATTATTTTTATAGTAATTGTTTTTTATAGCAACAACGCACAAAGGAACTTGTACATAAGACACACAGACGCTACATGAAAAGATAATAAAATGCAATGCATATATTGGATGAGTTTTTTGTATTGAGATACTAAACATTTATTGTAAGATTCTCCAGTGTCTGCATTTTTTATTGCAGAGGTAAAGCTATAAGCTTGTCTTCTAACATCTTCATGAAAGAGGAGTTTACATTTTGTGTTTTTTTCAAAAAGCTGCTTTCTAATTATTTAGAGAAAGAAAAAAGTGAAGCTTGTGAGAGAACAATAATTTATAATTTATACAATTTATACACATCTAATAAAATCTGTGCTATTTTTTGTTATGGAAAAAAAAGATCCCAAGATAAAGCTTGTCAGATCTTTTTATACAATTAATGTGACTTTAGCAGAAGATTCAAGTGAAAAAGGAACAGAAACTTTTTAGGGAAAAATAATGAGTAAGTAAACTTAAAGTAAAGGGCATCATTTTCTATAAGATTTTGTTTACATCATTCTGGTGTCATCTGACTGCTGATGGTCATCCAAGAGTTTTAGAAGCAAGTATGGGATTTGGCTCTATAAAGGTATAGATCAGTAGAAATACAAAACTTTCTTCCAAAACAGAAGAAAACATATCATGGAGGTTTCCGAGTGAGCTACAGCAACATTTAAAGGAACTACAGTACAAGCAAATCTGTCAAGTACTAGTCACTCCTTGAATGTGGCAACAATCTCTTATATTCTTCACATGACTGAGCTACAGGGAGGCCAGGCTAGGCAGAAGCCCTTTCTCATAAAAGAAAACCATCCAAGCCTCCCTATATCACTCCAAGCTATGACACAAAATGTGTTATAGTCTGACAAGATCAAGGTACAAATTTTTGGCCATAACTCTTAAAGACGTGTGGTATAAATTAAAAAGGCTTATCACCAAAAGAACACCATGTCTACTGTATAACATGGTGGTGACAGCATCATGCTATGGGGTATTTCATTAAGGATTGGGGCTTAATAATAAGAATCACAGTAAAAAAACAAAACAAAACACAGTGTTCTGTTAGACAGCCGATGATGATAAATAAAATAAAATTTTCCAGTATGATAAAGTGCCAAAGCACAAATCCAAGACAACAAGGGAATTGTTTCAGAAGAATGAGATCAGATTTTACAAATGTTGAAATGTTGATCTATGCTCACATTTAAATCCTATCCAGAACTTATGGAATGTAATAAAGTGAGCCATGCACAATAGATCTCCTCACAATTTGATGAATCTGGAACGAGGTTGGGGTTCAGGCCCAAGTATCGCCAAACTGCTACTGTTGACCCCTACACTTACCCAAAACACAAGTTCTTATCAGACAAATGTGTGATATGCTTTAAATATGCATTAATTACAAGATGTACTCACTTATGCAACCAGCTTATTGTACAGTTTTCTTTTTTGTAACATTTTTTCCATTAATTTTTTAGATGCTCATATTAAATATATATAAGAAAATATCTGATTATCTGATCTGAAAACATGATTTATCTTTTTCATTTTTAACATCACAAAAACCTATCATTTTAACACTGGTGTGTAGAGCTTTTATAGTCACTGTATAAATTGGTAAATAGTACAATGTTTCATTAAAAAAAATCAACTGTTAAAGAATTGTTGTGATTGCTTTATGAAACATCTCAGCATCGTTCAAACCCAGCAGTGTCTCAGTCACAAGACTGATCTATAACTTATAGAAATAAGAATACCATTTCACTCGGTGTTACGGCCGGGCCGCGACACGCAGCTGCACACGTTTCCTTTCAAGCGGCCATGACTGGTAGCATTCTTCCGTTTAGTGGGCTGAACACAACCTCCCTGTGTCTCTAAACTCCAGTGAGGGAATGAGGACAGACTCCCTACACTGTTTATTTTAGGGTTTTACAGCACCAATAGAAGATGGAGGAGCATATCACAGATTTGTCTGAGAAAACAACAAACACACACAGTTTCATTGTGTATGAATATTGCTCGGTTATTGGAGTTTGGATTGAGATATAACACAGGCAAGGCATTGTGGACAAATTACTTGCAAGTCATCACTGGTAGTGTTGAATTAAAACAAACACACCTAACAAACAAATATATACATAAAGATTTATAAGTGCATTTTAAGCATATTTATAAGTATAAGTATATTTTATACAATGGTGTGACTTTTTATAAGAAAAACACAATGACAGTTGATGATTATTATTGTTGTTGTAATCAACAACAACAGCAACAACAACAATAATAATTTTAGAAAATTCTCAACAAAAATCTTATAAAATTTGCATTAAATCCTTTCATAATATTTAAACATGTTTATATGATATCTTGATATGATATGGAATCATATCGTAGAAAATAAACTAAACTTTATATTTTAGAAAGCTTTGAATCAAAACAACACTTTTTCTAATGCTACAGTAGAAATGGAATCAAGCAGCTACTCATTCCTGTTTTTAACTTTGTTCATATTCATTAAAATGAAAGACACAATATTGGGTGATTTATTGGGTATTTCTGGGTCTTTGTGATGATGCTAGGTTATACAGTACTCTATTTTAGATTTGTCTCTTCATCAGATAAATCCTGCCAAATAAACATCATCACACACCTAGATTTAGCACTAAATGATGGGTAAATGGCAGGTTAAAAGGAGAGCCTGAACATGATTAGGGTTTTGGAGGAGTGTTTTTGTGTCAGTAAGATGATAAGGGTTTTGTTGTCATCGTGCCCGGAGGCTCTGCAGTTTCGCTAACACGTCACAGGAAACTCAGTCGTCCAGTGATGATATCTGGAGCTCGTAGCGCTGTTTGCCTTCTGGCGCGCCACACAAACAGTGTGAATGGAGAACAAGCAATCTGAGCCGGGCCCAAAACCGAGAGACCGAATGAACAACACAGGAACTTTACGGTCATGAAGTCCAGCTTTGTTTTATTGTACAGCTGAAAATAAAACGAAGACATGTTATTAAAAGCCAGATGAGGAAATGATAGCTGAGAAGGCATAACAAGTAATGTGTTTGTATGCCTGAAATATACTCACAAATATAGCCACATTTTAAAGTTCATGCTTGTTTGATTGTATTTAAATAAATATTTTTTATTTTACTCACTATACATAGCTGGAATAGCTAGCATTAATTTTAATTTTAATTAGTAATTTTCTACAAAGCTATTTTT
This sequence comes from Tachysurus vachellii, assembly GCF_030014155.1. Lineage (NCBI taxonomy): Eukaryota > Metazoa > Chordata > Actinopteri > Siluriformes > Bagridae > Tachysurus > Tachysurus vachellii. The sequence continues at coordinate 31,890,528 of NC_083460.1, forward strand.
TTTCCATCAATACAAATGTTTAAACAATTACAAGCTGCAATTCTAGTTACATTTAAGGTTTAAAATTAAATGTGAAACATTTATTTTGTGTGGAAATGAGTTCCTGCAATCACTTAGCAGATTTAAACTGGCTAAGTCTCTATAAAATTTTAGCCACCAATCTCTATAAAATAAGCAAAAGCAAAAGAAAAAAAAGCTTGTCATGTTACTAAAAAACTGAAAATGAAATCCTGAAGATTCCTGAAGATGTCAGAAAACATAATCTTACAGCTTTAACCCTGAGTGTTACCTCTGATAAGACACCGATACTGGAGACTCCTTCAATAAATGTAAAATAAACATATATCGCCTAAAAGAAAATTAAAAAAACATTAATTTATGTGGCTCATCAGCTGTAAAAGTCCCACCTGAATGAGTGAACTATAGAAATGATGATGCATTAGAAGAAAGAAGTTTACACTGGAAATATGAAACTTTGTTCATGTTGTGGACCTTGTAAAGTCAGTAAAAGTTCAACTAAATGCTTCATGCTGAAGCACTGGAAATAAAATTGATCCTTCATTCACTTCTCTGCCTCATTGTTGGCTCTCTGTAAAATTGACTTGTTCTTTCTTTCTTTCTTTCTTTCTTTCTTTCTTTCTTTCTTTCTTTCTTTCTTTCTTTCTTTCGAGGGAGGACAGTGAGAGAGACAGAGATTGGTAAAGAAAGACAGAGACATAGAAAGAGAGAAAGAGCAGGGGGACAGAGAGAGACACAGACAGAAAATTACAAAAAGGGGGAGGTGAGAGATAGAGAAAGAGAGAGAGAGAGAGAGAGAGAGAGAGAGAGAGAGAGAGAGAGAGAGAGAGAGAGAGAGAGAGAGAGAGAACAGGTAACAGGTAACAGAATCTGGCTGCCATGTTGTTGAGTGAGAAAGGTGATCTGACTGAGAGGCCTTACAGCTCTGCTCATGATCAATCATATGGGACATGATTTCCCTCAGGACACAGTCTCACAGTCTCACCTCCATCACTGCTGTCTCATTATCACACTCATCAGCAAACACCCCCCCCCCCCCCATCTTGTTCTGTCTCTGTCTTTTACCTTTTCATTCATATACTACTAATGAATAAAACAGTAACAGCACAACTCCAAGTGTTTTAGTTCTCTTTTACTACAGCAGCTTAGCAGCATATCATATCATAAAACAAGTTCCCACTTACAGTAGAGCAGCTACAATTAATTGTTCCCTCACCAGCCTCTCTCTTTTTTCCTCTTTCTAGAAGATAATAAGATAAAAACACCCAGATTGTCATGTTTTGTTACTGAGAAAGCTCAAGTGTAAACTCCTCTGAAAAAGTTACAGCTTTAGCTCTGACTCTTACTGACACTGGAGACTCCTTCCATAGACACTAAATAAACACATTTTTCTTTACTGTAATCTTTACATCTACAATCTGTTCATGTGGAACATCATGCAATTTGCTGTGAATGAGCTGTTATCATAGTAAAGATAATGTAAAACAAGTGCCATCACATACAACTGTGATTGTAACTGGACTGTGGTCAGAACTGCTGTTATAGAAAAGTATTCTTTTAAAATTTGGTGAAAAACCTGGTCAATGATTGTCTGCCTTTTTTCAAAAGTTGTTTTGCTATTTTTTTTTATTTACATTTAATTTCATAATTCAAATGAAATGCTGTTTATTATTATTATTATTATTATTATTATTATTATTATTATTATTATTATTATTATTATTATTAGACGCTATGCTCTGATCTCTGTCTTTTGTTGTAATGTTTGTCTTACCCAGTTACTGATTTTCAAGGGAGATAAAGTTACAGCCTCGGCTTGTTTACCTGCACTGACGGATGGGTGTGGAAATGGAGAGAACGCAAGCGGGAAGAGGCGGAGACACGCACGAGTGGAGTAGAGGAGAGACAGGCAAGCGGAGGGGAGGAGAGACAGATGAGAACAGAGGACAAATGACACAGAAAGATGGAGGGCAAAAGGGGAAGCTGGATCTCTTACTCTCGCTCTATAACTACAGCTTCAGGCTTCACCAACCAGCCTCTCTCTCTCTTTTTATCTTAGTTTATCTAACTCTCTGTTTCTTGTTCTCCTTCTGTCTGTCTTCCTGTCTGTCTAATACTTTGTCTCTCTCTCTCTCTCTCTCTCTCTCTCTCTCTCTCTCTCTCTCTCTCTCTCTCTCACTAGCCCACCTGGATGTCAGTGTTTGCTGTGTTTTGGAAAGCTCTGTGTCCCTTGTGCCTGTTCTTACCTGTCTGAGACAAACATTGGACCATGGCAGGTAGAGCAGGAGCTTTGGAGCAGCACACATACACACACACACAAACACCACACACACACACACACACACACACACACACACACACACACACACACACACACACACACACACAAACACCTCACACACACAAACACCTCACACTGAGCAAACCTTCACCAGGTGTGCACGCACACAGCCCAGTCTCCATCAGCGGCCTGTCACACAGAAGATGTTTATCCAATTTGTCAAGATAATCTTTCCTCAAACAAGGCCTGGGCCCAGACGTACACACACACACACACACACACACACACACACACACACACACACACACACACACACACACACACACACCTCTGAAATAAAACCTAGTTCTTCAATTTATCCTAGCAAGTGTAAGTGTTTAGGTGAAGCATTTCTGTTTCACTCTTACTGCAGATTAATTATCAACACATTTAATTATCATTATTTTTTTTAAACTGATTATTTTGCATTTTTCATGAATTTAACTGAATTTTCATCTATCTATCTATCTATCTATCTATCTATCTATCTATCTATCTATCTATCTATCTATCTATCTATCCCTGTATTTATTTATTTATTTGCTAGCTAACTTTTTTTTCTTTCACAGGATTACAGCTTTATTAATGATGTCACTAAAACTAGAATATAAACCCTAATGCTAATTAACATAAATTACATTCATCTCCTCCTCACCCTGATACACACACACACACACACACACACACATTACAGTGCAAGGAATAAAATCTCCTGTAATGAAGCTGCTCATTGGCCATGCTGTGGATTACTCTAACCGGATTTCCCCTGTGATATTTACGAGCGCTTAACGATTCACAAAGTTTATATTTAGAGACATTAATTTATCCCTTCCAAAATAGTACAGATGTTTAAACTGGTGCTTACTTTAATTACGCAGACGTAACAACATCTATGAAGTCTGTGAGGAAAACAACTAATAAATACTAGAAATCCACTCGTTTTTCTCAAGTTGAAATGAACTTGAGAGCTGTGATTTGATTCTGTATGTTGACTGATTTCCTTTTGGAAGTTGGAATGATGGTATTTTGTGACTGATTTACACAGCAGATAGAAGCGTTCAGGATACCCCGTATGCAGTAGCTTAGCCAGCTAGATAAATATGGAGAACAGAAGACTTTATGGAGAACCATTTTTAGACATGAACATGTTTTGTATAGGATGACTAGGCAAAAAATCTTACTTCACAGTGACAACAAGAATATCTAGGAAACAATTTTTTTTCATTTGTTCCAGATATACTGTTGTAACACGAAGGGGCTGGATTTCTCCACAGATATTTAAATGACAAAATCCTGTGCAAGTGCAGAAATGAGCCTGTCAATTTCATGGCTTTAATCTCACAACCTTCTGATCACTAACGAATAACCTTAAAGCAAGATGCACCTTACTGTATAACAGCACTGATGGCTTGAATGGTCAAGGCTCCTGGTTGTTGATCAGGGTTTAAGCCCTAACATTGGCAAGCTACCACTGTTGGGCCCTTGAGCAAGGCCCGTAACCCTTACTGCTCCAGGGGTCTGTATCATGGCTGACCCTGTGCTCTGACCCCAACCTTTAAAAGAATTTGCTAATTATTCAAAGAAAGAATTTCACTGTGAAGTAATGTATATGTGACAAAATAAAGGCTTTTATATAGTGTACATTGTTATTGCACCAAGTGTAAATTTCACACACAGCGTACATTTCTGAAGCAACACAAAATGACCAAGGACACACGTCAGCCATCTTGCATGAACTTTCACATAATAAAAAGCAAGTATGATTCTACTTTAAGAGTAAAAGCAGCATTATGCATTCCTGTAAAATCTAATTACTTTGCTTAATTAGCCATAAAGCTCCAGAAAACTAAACAACAAAGAAACTTCTCCAGCACCAAACATGACTTAAAATTATATTCAGAGTGTAACACAGATAATAATTTAATGCAAACCCATCAGAAGCATGACCAAGTCTGTGCTTCTTAATTACAAAGCTAATGTAGCTAACAAGTAATAGAAGATTACGGACACCGGTTTAGCATTGTGCACTAAATCTGCACCTTCAAAGTTGCTTTAACACTTACTGTAAGTCTGAAATAAATGAAATTTTCTTTTATCAGTGAGATTTCAGAGAATGTGTGTGGAGCTCCTAAACACAAACACACACACACACACACACACACACACACACACACACACGCACACAGATATAATATTTTAATGCAAACCCAGTAGGGGCAGAACTTGTGTGTGTGTGTTAAGGCAGGCAAACAGTATAAAAGCCGGGGAAATACGACCCCTTTGCGCAATCAGGTGAAAAATCACCATCAAACAGCACCTAAGCCCTGATAAGGAACGCCAGAGTCAACAGCGAATTCCTCCTAATGGATAAATCACTGAGGAACGAGACCAAACACACAGCTTCAACTCCACATGACTTCACTGCACACGCAACACCCGTAACATTTTCCACTCAGCTGAGCAATGAGCAAAGAGTTCACTGTTCATCTTTCGCATCATTTATAACATTCACATATAAAATAAGACACTGCTTTATTTCATTGTTTGAATAAATAAATAGCCAGAGCAGAGAGTCTGTTTTAGTAGACTATTACTTTTGTCTGAAATAACATTTTACCAATTAAATGGTACAAAATCTTGGGAAAAATAATCCTAATCCTGACTTGTGCAGGCTTCGATTAAATGCAAGATAAAGTTAAAGTCAAGAAATAATCTGTGAAGGCATCTGTAGCTTGTGTATGTGGAAGAGGGCAGAAAGCAGAGTGTTGGCTGATGGGCAGGAATTGGTCAAGACCACATCATTAGACAAAATTAAGCTTGCGTATCCTGAAGAAACCATGTTTGAGTTCTGTGTGAGTGATCAGATGGTTGTTGCTTCAACCCCAAGGAGCCTTGAGTAAGCCTTCAGCTTGTCCTCACACTGTCCCAGTGATCTGTGAATGAGATCCAATTGCAGGGATGTGAAGTGATCAGTAATACTAAGACTACAATAATGATAATAATAATTATTATCAAATAATAAATTTAATATTTAATAATAAATTATTAAAAATAATAATAATAATAATAATAATAATAATAATAATAATAATAATAATAATAACAGGGCTCTCAAGTATCACGCATTGAGCTTTTGGGTCTTTTGTCACGCTCTCCCGCCACACATTGTATTTGTCACGCAGAAAAACTTACTATTTATCATATATTTAATATGCCGCAACGCCCAAAATGTATCAGTCTGTACCGCTGTCTCTATGGAACCGGGCAGGAATCAAGCGTCTCCCCTGGAGTTCGTAGTCAAGCCTGACACTTATCAGCCTATCAAAAAAAGAGGCTACACAATAGCCAATCAGAAAATAGCACTATTGTATCTGGGTAAGATTTAACGCAACAACCAATAAAAAAAAGCAAATCCTGGAATTGTTCAGCATCATCTCGTTCGCCCACAGAGAAAGCCACTGGAGCTGGAGCATCACTTTGAGCACAGAGTAAGTCATGATCTCCTGTTTTAATGTTACAACAAATTCACAACTAGTTTGACACAAACAATGACATTGTGACTGCTGTTAGAGATGTTTCCCAGATAATCAGCATCAGTTTTTCATGAGTGTCTGTAACTTAGCCAACAGTTTTACAGCCTGTTCACCGACAACACCTGCTCAGAACAAGTAGACTAGGCCAGTGCTTCTCAAACTGGGGGCCCTGAGATGGGGCCAGGGGGCCCAGGTTCACTGACAACACCTGCTCAGAACAAGCAGCCTTGGTTTTAGTACTTCCATGTTCTAATGCTGATGCCCAGAGGGTATTTTTGATGGTCGGTTTGAACAAAACCTCAACACTAAACAGCTTGTCTCTGGACGGGACATTGTCCTCAATCATGTCCCTAAAAATGGCTGGGCTTGAGCCGAACTGTTCTAAATGGGAGCAACATTACAAATGATAAAGGAGTCCAAAAAGGCTACAAATACTTACAATAAACAACACCAGTCATAATCTCTCGTTCTCTCTCTCTCTCTCTCTCTCTCTCTCTCTCTCTCTCTCTCTCTCTCTCTCTCTCTCTCTCTCTCTCTCTCTCTCTCTCTCTCTCTCTCTCTCTCTCTCTCTCTCACACACACACACACACACACACACACACACACAAATTAATAAATGGAAATTGAACAAATACTTTGTATTTGGTTAAATTCTTTTCAGTGATCCTTTCCAATCACAACAATACCCCCATTGTTGTGTTTTTTTTTTGGGATATCAGGGGGTTGGAGATGTCACTCTTGCCTGTCTTCAAAACTTGAGAGCCCTGATAATAATAATAATAATAATAATAATAATAATAATAATAATAATAATAATAATAATAATAATAATAATAAAGTTCTATTACAAAAAGAGCCATTGGTTATACAGTTGAATGAAACGTTACCATAGTTACCATAGTTACCATAGTTACCATAGTTACTCCAACGAACTGAATTTTTATTGAGGCGTGTATTTTTTATTTATTTTTATTGAGGCATTATTTGAGGTTTCCTGTAAGAGCTTAACACTGCTCAACACTGATTATGTTTTAAAAATCAACCCATTTATTTTGCACTTTAATGATGAGGGTGGGTCAAGATGAGATTATGAAGATGATCTCATCAATGTGGAAAAGGAATCTAGTAGAGAAACACCTACATGACTCATTTAATATACAAGATAATAAACTGAAATTATACACGTTAACCTTAGAACTCGAAATCCGGTGCCCTAAAGAGGCCATGAGTTCAGTCTAATTCTATTAGTCAGTAGCTCAGTTTGATCCTTAGGTTTAAAAAAATGACAGAAACACAGCTAGCTAATTAATGAACATTACCACAACAAATCACAGTCAAATTCTGTTGCTGACTCACAGGTTTATTTATAAATAAATACATTTATTAATCATGAAACACATCCGGAGGTTTTCTAAAGTTTTTGTGTGTGTATTGTTGTCATGAGTGTATTGTGTTTTGTTGAAATGAACTTGAAATAATACTTTTTGGTTTGTGAGATAAGGTTTGGATCTGAGTGAGAAAATGCTTTTGGCAGAGTCAGAGAAGTAAATCTGAAACAGTGTTGATCAAGAGGAAATGATCAAAACTTTCAATTCACACTTTTTTATGGATGAAAATTTCATTGTAGCCAGAAGTTCTGACTTACTGATTGTATTGACAAACTGATGAACTTTATTTGTTTGTTAGCTTGTTTATTGGATATATAGAGCATAATTAATATTATATTTTTTTCTCTTGAAGAAATGGATACAGTGATCTTTTGAATATTTTGTGTTCATTATTTTTAGCATTAGTAAATTCAAATAAATCTATATTCAAAAATTAAGCTTGTTTAGATGTTTTATTCAACACTGAAGAACCTTTTTTTATTTAAGAATCACACACACACACACACACACACACACACACACACACACACACACACACACACACACACACACAAACACTCATAAATACACATGGCCCAGATCTCCACCTGCTGTGTGTGTTGATGTTGCTGAGCTTTTTTTCTCTCTTTTTTCTTAATGAATGATCGGATGTTTTTGCCCTCATGCAGGACTGAACGTCTAGACAGCAGCAGAGCGGTGCTGCCGGTCAGGCCAGTTAGCTAACATAGCTTTAGCAAAACACACCGACACAGAGAACCTGGTCTTATCGCTCACACAAACACACACACACACACATACACATAATCGCTTAATCAGAATACCACCCTGCTCCTCGGCATATCATCAAACGGGTAAAATGACAAGACGCTGCATGTCTGTCAATGACACATCCATGCTGTTAGACATCTGGAAAGCAAATTATCTTCGGCTATCTTCAGATGATCTTATATTTATATTCTTTTACATGAAGAAGAACTGACAGATACTAAAAACTAAAAAAAATATATATAATATAAGATTCGGCTTCTTTGAAAGATCCACAGTGATGTTTGGAAAGATGATCTCATGGGAACACACAGAAAATCAGGTTAGACACTTTGACAGTTTAGACAAGGAGTGTGTGGTTCCTCTATATCCCCTTAAAGGTTTTATTTAGAACACTATTAGGATGCTTCTGACAGGTTCTAGGTACTAAGAAGAAAATAATGAACAATAATTTGGAGCTTATTCTGCACATTTGCTCAGTTAATGCACCCACCTTTACAAATGGGTTCTTCAAGTGTTCTTTAAGCATTTGTTGGATAATTTTTTTTTTTTTTTGGTTAAAGTCAAGTCAAGAATCTTTTATTGACATTTTAAATATATATGGCTGTCGCAGTACATAAAATGAAACGTTTCTCCAGGACCAGGGTGCTCCATAACATGACATAAGGCTACCTAAAACAACACAGAGCTACAGACCTAATGCTAGGACTTCTAAATAAGGATCCTATTTCTTTTTCACAGAACCTTTAAGAGCTTTTTATACAACAGGCTATTTCCTTATTAGAACAGGTTAGTTGAACCATCTTAGAAGGATAAGAACGCTGTGTTAATCAGTAAAACCTTGAAGTACTGGGTTTAGCTAGTTTTAAATCCTGACATCTTGTAAGTGTTAGGTAAATAACGAGCCAGATTTTGGAGTTTTTACTGCACAGATTCACATACAGTACACACTTAGAAATATAGTTCTTAATGAGCTCATAATTTAAAATTTAATTTAAAAAATTACCTCCTTAGTGAACACTCTCTAAAGGTTTGCTAATGATAAGAAGAATATGAAAACATTTCTTTGATTCAGGATTTGTATTTAAAATGAGAGCTTTTATCTGCTGTGCTTAACTAATTTGAAGTTTGTTGTAATGATCTGAGTACAGTACATGGCTGCGCACTAAATAAAGCATTTGTGGATGACGTGTTTGTACCATACGTAAGTAACGTGAGAATGGATTGGACACAGGAGCGGCTCGTTTAGCAAGTGATGGAGCAGGTTAGTGTCTGAACTCACTGCTTTTCTGTCAGTGTGCTGATTAATGGAGCATGACAGCTCTCTGCTATACAAGTGACCTTTAACCTCTGTAATGTGGAGACAGGAGTTAATGGAGCCTAAACGCCCAGAACACACATAAAAAACATCAGTTGCGGAAATGCAGATCTAGTGAAAATTACAGTTATCTAATTAGATGCCTTGTTTTTTTAGTGGGTTTATTCCTATTTGTTTATTCATACTTTAAAAGAATAAAGAGTAAATAGAATACTAAAACTGAATTTGAAGAGGAAAGGGTCCTGAAATAAAAGAAAATGTTCCTTTCTTCTTTTTCTTTCTTTTCTGGATGAAAGCTTTTGTAGGTTTCTGCAAAAAATCATGAGGTGCTATAACGGTTTCCTTGTTCCTGAATACTGTGATAAAGACTTCCTGAATTCCTGAAGTGTTCTTGCTAGATATATGACAAAGGTTGAAACGTAAAATGGTTAACATTATGAAAATGTTCATTAAAAAATGTTCCTTGGTTTTTGAAGGTGTTCCTTCAGAATTTTTGAAAAAATTGCTCTTTTATGGGTTCCTGAAATGTGTTTATGGATTCTTGGCTCTTTGAAATGTTCCTGGGTTCTGGAAAAGGTTCCTGTGCTTCAGCATGACATTCTGTAAAGGTTTCTGGGTTCCTGGTTCTCAAAAATTTCCTGTAATGCTTTGTTTTCTAGTTGTATGAAAAGATCTTCTAAAGAGGATCATGTGTTCCTGAAAATGTTTATAAAATTCCCATGAAAGTTTTTTGGTCCTGGGTAAGAGTCCTGAAGTTCTGGGTTTCTGCTAAATTTTTCAGAGTTTCAGAGTTCCTAAACAGCTCTTGTATTTCAGGAGTCATTTTGTGTGTTAAATTTTGGAGGAGAATAGAGGGTTAATTGGAGGTTTGAGAGAGAATGAACTTTACCGTACTCACAATTAAAACCCAAACTCCAGGCCTCCCACAGCCACACAACTTACAATTATCCTAATGTTAATCGACATGAGATGGCTGCGAGGGAGTGAACTCTGACCTCGTCTCCATCCCCACACAGATCTTATCAGCTCAACAGGCTCCACCGCGCGCCAGGATGTTTTTCTGCAAACTCATTTCCCTGAAAGTGGACATGTGAGGATGAGTCGGTGAGACAGAGAGGGAAAAAAATGGCCATCTTCAGGATCCAGACAGTCAACACACACAAGTAAATGTCATCAGGATCCTCAGCGCAGTCTTTTTTGGGATTAAACTTTGAGCATGAAACCAGGAGGAAACTAAATACATCTAAGTCTCTAAACCCTTCCAGAGAGACGAGGAACTATTTTCTGAATCACTATGGACGCAAATCTCTGTCAAAATAGTAATTAGAGCTATTTTTTTTTTGTTCCATCAATCAAGCACCAGTGCTAAAGAGAACCCTGAGCTGGATTAAAAGACTTTCTCCCAAGTCTCAGAAGTATGTAACCCCCACCTTCACCTCTTCCACTAAGAGCTGCAATAAAATAGACAAAATCTATACAAAAACCTCTAAAAACTATTTCTTAACAAATCCAAAAATGTGCATGTTTATTAACTGAGAATATGCAGTGGTGGGTTTTCCAAAGTGATGATAATGTTAAATACTTATGTTAATCATAAATAGTCCTCAAAAAGTCAGAGTCCACTAATGTCTAGACAAAAATCCTCACATTTATCTAATGTTAGTGTGAGCCATTGTTTCAAGTTTCAGCGCAAAACTGATAAATAGCTCTTAGTAGCACAAAAGGTGTCTAAAGTAAGTCAGTGAAATAATAGTAACAGTAAACATGTGGAAAACCTTTGACAAGTAGAAAATGAAAGATACTCTCTATGTTCGTGTGTAAACATTGTATGTGGTCCAAGAATGTGGTAGTGGGAGATATTGTACATACTGTACAGTACAAGGCCAAGCAGTCCAGTCACAGAGTCCAGTGTAAATGAAAGTGAGTGTGATTAAGTGCAGTGTATACTGTAGATGATGGAGTGGGTTGTGCTTGTGTTATTAGTTAGAGTTCACCAGTCTGGCCTGTAGCCTACTGGGGTGGGGGTGGGTTGTCATTTGTGTGGAACTGATGTGCACATTTGAATCAAATAACTTCAAAATAGCTCTTGCTGTGTAGTTTTTGAACTGTCTATGTGTTTTGGGTGGCTTTGTGTGACATGTGGAGGGGCAGGGGCAGCAGCAGGTGGGGTTGATATGGGGTGGTTGGTGTCCCGCAGTGTGTGTAGGAGGGCAGATGTGGTCCAGTGGTGGGCGAGTGCAGCTGTGGGGGCCGGCGCATGGTGGGAACCTCAAGGAAACTGAGTGCTTGTGATGCACTGTCACTCAAGCAGAAAGCAGGACAAACACACACACACACACACACACACACACAGTACCTTGTTTCACTGGGCTCTGTTCATCAGAAAGCACTGGCAAAAAATGATTTTCATTTTTTTATTCAAACATTAACGCTTTTTTTACATGATAATTTTTTGTTTAATCAAAGAAGTGTTTAATTTTGTCCCTATTGTTCTTGTTCTTCTTTATCTTACTATCCCAGGGCTTTAATACTGTGTTTTACAAAATCTTGTTCTTTTGCCTACTGAAATGTTTGTCTGACTTATTTTTTATCAGAAACTTTTTTAAGATTATTGCCTTACATCTTTTCAGATATATATTTTGACAAAATTGTGTTATTTATTTAATAGGATTAATTCTTTGTTTTTGTTTGTTGCTTGCTTCATTATTACCAATAATGTATGTAAATTTTATTTAATTTTATGTCATTTTAAATTTATATAATTTGGTAAATCTTACTAACTATGAATGTTATTTTTTCCGACAAAATCAAATTGCACCTCATTTTGCTTTATTCTACCAAAGAAAATGATGTAACAAAGACCTTTAATGATGATGTCACTGAGATTCAAAGCACTTATGAAATCCATGATGGCATATAGAGGGTGTATCAGAGTGCATGAACGTGTACGATGATGTAATTCAGCACCATACTGATATTGTATCACAGCTGTAAAGAAATCTTCGTCTCTCTGCTGCAGCTCGGGGGAAAAGTTGTTTTTCTGTAAAGCCGAACCTGAACCTGATCTCAGCATGTCCTGAGACGTGAAGGAGGGTTCAGTTACACAATAGACATTTCTTCTTATCATACTACATCTGTTGTTTGGGTTTTCACGAGTTACACATCACTGGTGTTTGTGTATTTGCTGTGATTACCATTCATCCTTCCACAATGAGCTCATTGGCTGCTTTTACCCTACAGACCACAAGCTTGCTGTGAGCATGGAGCTGGAGAAGAATAGAAAAAAATTAATGTGTTGTAAATTTACACTACAATAATCATCCAACACCATGTCAAGCTTTTCAGTGTAATACTACCTGTTCTGCAACAAGAAGCATATAAATTATAAAATATACTGCATAACATACGTTATTACAAATCAAACACTGCAGCAGCACAAATACACACTCTCTCACTCATTTTCTACTGCTTATCCGAACTATCCCGGGTCACGGGGAGCCTGTGCCTATCTCAGGCGTCATCGGGCACCAAGGCAGGATACACCCTGGACGGAGTGCCAACCCATCGCAGGGCACACACACACTCTCATTCACTCACGCAATCACACACTACGGACAATTTTCCAGAGATGCCAATCAACCTACCATGCATGTCTTTGGACCGGGGGAGGAAACCGGAGTACCCGGAGGAAACCCCCGAGGCACAGGGAGAACATGCAAACTCCACACACACAAGGTGGAGGCGGGAATCGAACCCCCATCCCTGGAGGTGTGAGGCGAACATGCTAACCACTAAGCCACCATGCCAGCAGCACAAATAGTATTTAACAATTGTATTGAATATTTAATATATAATGATTATAGATTTATTAAAACAGTATTTCTGATTCCCTTAATCACGGATGTTGATTATTCAAGCACAGCATTAGAACAGGATTCAGACAAACTGCTCTAAACATCTAATGAACACTCAGCAGAACAGAAAGAAGGAAGGAAGGAAGGAAGGAAGGAAGGAGAAAACTGAATGGTAAATTTATGCAGAACAGAAAGAAAGAAAGAAAGAAAGAAAGAAAGAAAGAAAGAAAGAAAGAAAGAAAGAAAGAAAGACTATATCTGAAAATAACAGAAAAGATGCAAAGATGCAAGTACATGATTTGTGAGAGAGAAATAGAAAAAACAACATAAAGAAAAGAAGTAAGTAAGGATAAAAAAGGAAAAACTGAGGAAAGATGAATAGAGAGAAGGAGTAAGAGGAGTGATTTCTGTCATAATTATTCCTATTCTATAGGAATAAACTGTTTATTAGAAAAGAAAGAAAGAAAGAAAGAAAGAAAGAAAGAGAGAAAGAAAGAAAGAAAGCACTATAAACTTAGATTTTACTGTGATAATGGGAGTTAGTGATTAGTATGTAAAACAGGTTGATGGGTTTGATACTGCATTCACTCGTCTGTGGTGAACTTGATCTCTTGGGTGCCGCGTGACTCTGCGTCTGTGTTGAGCTGAAACTTTAGTGTGGGAAACACACACAGCCTCTGTGGACAACAAAAGTCTCCTGTAGGTGTTAATTAGAGTCTGAACTCAGGTGTTAACTCTGCCTCCTCGTACCACAGCCTGCCATAATTACCACACCGTTTCCTGCCTCGACCACAGCTGTAATTATTGAATTAGTATAAAAGTTCAAGCTTGCTCGGATTTCAGATCCTTATTAAGCTTCCTGATGAAATATTAATCCTGGGGTCTGTGTGTGTTTCTCATGTTCGCCTCACACACACCTTTTTTGTTTGTGTGTGTGTGTGTTTGTGTGTGTGTTTCTGACTGACTGAACTGCCCGGTTTTAACCTGGAGAATGGAATGCATGTTAAATTTTTTTTTCCCCTGAAGATGAAGCAACAGGTGTTGTCTACACAGCTTAAGAGCAAACACAGAATCATTTTCTTCTAACTCAAAAGACAGATTTTCGCTTTTTTACTGCACAGTGGCGGTGTCTTTGAAGACTTAATGAAAGTGCTAAATCCGGTCTGATGACAGAATTTATTCTCCTTTAAATGTTCATCCATTTTCACAACAATACCGGCAAATGCCGTATTCATACCAGGATCCTTAGCGGACAAAACTCTTTTTTTCCTCCGTACGCACAAAACTGCAAATTAGCTCGACAGTGTCCGTTTGACTGAATGTGTACTTGAAGTATCAAAATAAACCAATTACATACAATATCCTCGCTAACACCTAACGTAGGCCTGCACTTCTTTGTAATTCACACCACAGGAACAAACGTTAGGCTTTTCCGCCTTTCAGACATGAGCTCTGCTTTAACATCACAGGCTTCTTTATTCATTACAGATACACAACTAAACTCCTGTTCAAGAAGCAATAGTGAAAGTGAATCATGTTCAGTTTTACAATTAACAATGCAGCAGATGAGGGCATGAACTGCAAACATGCTGAACAAAAAAATCCATGTTGAAGGCTAACATTTGAGAAAAATCATACAAGTCAACCAAATCAAAACTCTCAAAGTTCAATTCATTTAAATGGCTAGTTTCAATGAATCAGATTACTTAAATGAGTCATTTTAAGTGATTTCATTTATTCAAAAGAGACATTAAAGTGAATTAAACTTTTGAAACTTTTGATTCATGAGTCACCTTAAGTGACTATTTCTAGACTTTTAGTTTAATTGAACTGCATTCATAAGTCATAGTAAATGATTACTTTCCTTCACTGTAGCTGATTGACCAAATTGAACTTTATGAGTCATGTTAATTGATTCAGTTCTTTCTTACTAGTCATTTAAGTGAATTTTAAGAGTGTTTATTTATTCCTTGAAGAAGCGTTCAAGACCGTCTTACTTTTTGTCCAAGCTGGAATTCAATGACACCTGAGGAAAACATTTTGTACTCTATATAAATGCCAAAATGACTGTGTTAGGTAGTTAAATCATTAACAGCCGTCATCAGAAAGCTGATGTTTACCGTCCATAATTCACTGGTGCCTAGCAACTGTATTCTCATGAAATAAAGCATGTCATCATGGCAGTAACATGGCACACACTGCCCCTACAAAAATGAAATGTTAAAAATTAAATGAGGTCCTTTTTAATTAGAATTTAACTTTGAACATTTTATAAATGTTTTATGAACTTTGATTTATATTTTATGTATATGCTTATATTGTATATTTTTCTGATTAATATTAAGGTCATTTAAATGATTTCTTCATGAACTCCCATTAGTAGATTATTTTCACAAGCTGTTGATATAGTAGAGATCTTATACAATAAATAGTTTTTACTACATTGACGTAGACAAGAAAAAAAGGCGAAGCATATGTCTTTCTTTTTCTGTCGAGGTGAATTCCCGGTCAATAACAACGACATAACTGACAAACAATCACCACTAATGCTGACATCTTTATTAGCAACTATTTTTATGAACGAGAGTTAATGTGTGTTTGCAGTTGACTGCAGCCCAAACCTGTCCGTTAAGAACCAGTCTGGGCGTTATAAGTGCGCGAGTTGAACATTTGGCTGCGAATCATGGGAATCGACGCAGGTTCCTGATACCAGTGACGTGGTTCCTGTGACGCCTTGGGAAACAATGTGGGTGTGTGGGCCTGATATGTCACCTTAATACACATCATATGTTTTCTAACAGCAATCTGTCAAATAAACCTGGGTTAAAAGTCCTGTTCATCTGTGCTGCAAGTTCTGAGGTGAGAAACAGTCCAAGGTCAAAGGTTGGTTATAGTGCAATACAGGGAAACAGAAATTAGGGTTAGCAAGGAATTCAAATGAAAAATTACCAAAAAACATTACAAACAAATGAGTATTAATATGCAGAATCCAGAAATTGGTAATTTATTGTACCATTCATCCACTTCTGACACATACACATCAGATCCATGTGTTTGATTTGGCACAGGTTTACACCAGGTGCCCTTCCTGACACAACCCTCCCAGTTATATTTGGGCTTAGGTCCGGCACTGAGAGTTAATCCCACATTAATCATAATAATCCCACGTTAATCATACATGTAATTCCATACATGTATGAAATACTGAAATGAAAATGTTTGGAAAAGTAATTGATATGTTTCAGAATTTTATAGAGTTCAATATTCCAGTATTCAGTCAGTATTCCATAAACTTATGTATTCCATAAACTTTAGAATTCTGTAGACTTCAGTGTAAACTTCAGCATTCCTTAAAATTCAGTATTCTGTACACTTTAGTATTCCATAAACTTCAGTATTCTATAAACTTCAGTATTCCATAAACCTCTGTAGTCTATACACTTCAGTATTCCATAAACTTTAGTATTCCAAAAACTTCAGTTTTCCATAAACGTCAGTATTCCACAAACCTTTGTATTCTATACACTTTAGTATCCCATAAACTTCAGAATTCTATACACGTCAGTATTCCGCAAACTTCAGTATGGCATAAACCTATGTATTCTATACACCTCGGGAATCCTTAAATTTCAGTATTATATACACATCAGTATACCAAGGTCAAAGGTATGCTGTAGTAAATGGAAGTAGGAAGTTCTGATTCAGAAAATACCAAACTCTCCGTTCTCTTGAATACAGCATTAGTCTCAAATTACTCAGATTATCTCACATAATTTGAAACCTGAGACGAGTTCAGAGAACCTTTACAATTTGGAAATTGGAATCTATTAGGATTACAGATATAATCCTGTGCCTGTGATCTAAAAGTTGTGTTTAGAGCCCTTTTTTAATTACCCACTTTAGACAACTAAAACAATCCTTTGCCATACATTCAGTCTCAAGTTGGAAAGCAGAAACTGAGGCATAAATGCGATTTCCTTTTTTTGGAAGTACAAACACACACAGTGCATGTTTAAGTTTAGTTGAGATCAACAGGAAGTGATTTTATTTGCTTAATATCTAATATAGTAAAACTATATTGTGCACATTCATTCTATTTAACGCAGGAGTGCACTATATTGTATTTTACAGCAATTCATGGATTCTTGCCACTCTCTTCTTTGGCTTGCTCTTTAGGAATCTAAATCTAAATCTCTATATGTAAAGCTTATTTGTAACAATGTGCATTGTAAATGTGTTATATATAAAAAGCATTTAATCACATTGAATCCATAATTTTGCACATTTAAATGTTCTGAACATGTCATTATTGTGTAAATAATTCCAAACACTACTTCAACCCAGTAATTCTGTGCGAATGTATTACAAGTGTAATAAATGATACTTTTTGTCATGTATTAATTATAACCTGGTGTCATTGTTATTTAATACCTTTTTATAAAAAAATGAGCAGATTGTGACAGAACCTCTACAGAACATGATAATTCCAAGTGGGGAAGCCACAGGTGGGAAAACCTTCAACTTTGACAGGTTAAGCGTTCACATCAGCATATGATTTTACTTTCCCTCAGATGTAAGGAGGTCTGTTATCTAAGTGTCCTCGTTGGCTTCTTTAATTTGTTTTAGTAACTGTGTCCTTGGTACAGAACGTTTCACAAATATGTGTGGAGGTGTGATGTACTGTATACGTTTTTTTGCCAAAAGGTTCACATGAACATTATCCTGAATGTCATGTGCTCATGGTGCATTTACAGCAGTCATTTTTTCATCTTTAGTAACTGCTTGGGCAGGGCCATAGTTTTTTACATTTTGGGTAATACAAGCCTAAAACCATTAGCAAATATCAAAGACAGATAAACACACACACACACACACACACACACACACACACACACACACACACACACAAACACACATACACACACACCAATACTGACACTGCTGATATTTCTAGAAACATTTTAAAACATTTAAAAAACAGTTTAGGCCATGCCTACTTGGGTTTCAAATCCAAATACAGGTAGTGGCACTGCATTAAATTTGTAATGTTAACTAGATAAACAATTACAGGAACCGTTACAGCTAATCTGCACTGCACTGCACCTTATACCAACAAAAATGCTTGTGATAAATTAACTGGAGGAGAGATTGTGTGTGTGTGTGTGTGTGTGTGTGTGTGTGTGTGTGTGTTTACACACATTGGTGAATATTTGTAAAAGAAAAAATTGCACCATCTCCCATTAATCATGCTTGTGTAGTGTGCATGCAGTCTGGTCTTCACCCACTGATGATGCAATAGAACAACGCTAATACTACAGCTAATCTAGCCAATATAACCATAAAGTGCTTATATTTGTGAAAATGCATTCTTTAATAAATAAAAAGAGTAATTGTTAGTAATTTGCTGTGGAATAAGAGGAATAAAACATTTGATGTTAACATAAAATATTTTGGGATTGTAACAGTACCTCAGTACATCATAACAGGTAAAATTCTGGTAAAAACTGCATTTCATTAGAACCCATCAACACGCACACACACAAACACAAACACACGCACTCACACACACACATGCACACACACACAAACACGTACACACATACACTTCCTGTCTGTCTGGTCAGGGTGTTGCATGCAGTAACACGCTCATGTAACTTGTGCCTGTCATGTATCCGGTGTAAACCTTTTAGTGCTGTCACGCTCACTGCTGCAGAGTTTTGCGGTTTCACCATTTGAGATTACAGCTTGAGTGCATCTCTCCTGCAGACCTGCAGTCTTTACACCTGTAGTGCTGAACTGAACAATACATAGAAAACTGCACGTGTTGTGAATACCATCAGTTCTGTGTTTCCAAGTTTTTCCACAGTTTTCTCTGCACAGTGTTATGATGCATGGTTCCCTAATAAGCAGACATACACTGATAAACATATGTAAACTCTCACACATAAGTTTCTTCCTTTTAATATGTTTATGTGGTTTGTCCACCATAAGTCTGAACCAAAGAGCTGCTCATCAGCTGCCTAATACCATCCCTATAATGAAGCATGGTTGTCACAGTGTAAGATGTGCACTTTGACTAGCCTCAAACACAGTTTAGCATTAATACATGGCAAACATTTTAACATCAAGCATGATTTGAATGTATTCACAGATCTGTGTAATGTTGTAGTGTATTGTGCATATGTGGCAGCATTATGCATTGGTGGTGCTTCTCAACACCAAAGATAGGGAGATTGGTCCAAATTGATAGAAGGATACAACTATATAGAGAGGCCCTTAAAGAAATCCTGCTCCAGCATGCACATAACCTGAAATGTTTTCATCACAAGTATCCGAATGTCCTTCCTCCATCCAGTCTGATTATGTTTCCGAGGATCTGCCAGGAAGAATGGGAGAAGCTGTCTAAATCCAGGTGTAGAGACTTGCCTAAACAGACTTGAAGCTGGAATTGGTGCCAAAGGAGCTTCTAAGAAATACTGAACACATAAACCTGTAATACAATAAACTGAAAGAGTCTAAATACTTTCTGAGCCCACTGTACATTTCTAAATTTACTATCTTACTATTATTTTAAATAACGAATGTATTTTGACTTATGAACTCATGCACTGGGGGTGAATTGGCACCACACAAACACATTTCTTCAGTATTAGCATAATTGTTATAATTGAACTAATTGAACAGGAAATCCTGCACCATTACACTGTCACTCTAATAAACACACGTGTGTTACTTAAAGCCATTCACACAGAACACTGCTCTGCTACTGTCTGCAAAATACTCCCCAAACAGTTTTTTTTCCCTGTCACAGAGGATATTTACACTCACACACAGACATGCTCACACACACACACAGACACACACACACACACACACATATATATATATATATATATATATATATATATATATATATATATATATATATATATATATATATATATATGTATACATATATATATATATATATATATATATATATATATATATATATATATATATATATATATATACGTATACATATATATATATATATATATATATATATATATATATATATATATACGTATATATATATATAAATACACGCATGCAATTAAAAGATTAGGCATCATGCCAGAGGAAGGAATGTGCTGTGACACACTCATGGATCACCGCCTGCCCTGAAGATGTTTGTTATCTGTGACAGGTTATGGAGGTTGAGGTGAGAGAAGTGTATATGTGTGTGGGCCTGGAGTTGGTTAATCCTTGCGCTCACACACACTCACGCAAGGCCTCATGGGACGAGGACGCACCCTGCCCTCACATTCTGCTTGTTTCGATATGTTCGATGTGGGAGGATGACGTGAAGAAACTTACAAGTTTTGATTTATCAAGCATCAAGAACAGAGGCAAAAAGGTTTTACAGAAAGTCC
The DNA here is from genome assembly GCF_030014155.1 of Tachysurus vachellii. Lineage (NCBI taxonomy): Eukaryota > Metazoa > Chordata > Actinopteri > Siluriformes > Bagridae > Tachysurus > Tachysurus vachellii. Next base: position 31,911,139 of record NC_083460.1, read on the forward strand.
GAAGGAGTGACCAGAAGGTTGTGAGTTTGAATCCCAGAGCTGCTGAAGAGCTGCTGTTGCAGAACCCTAAACTGCTCAGCTTTATGTTCAGACTGAATTTTTTATTTTTGATCCAAACACTTTTTTGATCAAAACACCTTAAAAATAGTAATTAAAAATATAGTAAAATCTTATGATCCTTTAATGAATCATGTTTTTAATCATATAACCTGAAACTTACTGAAAATGGAATTTATAAGTCATAAATCTAAACAGGCAATTCTAACATGTGCATGAATATTTAGCCAATGTTGTTTTGAAATCACTAAATTAGATCAAGTGTAAACAGTTCCCATCAGAAAACATAATCACTAGAATGGAGTTGACCTGTGTGCAATTACAGTGTCATGTGATCTCAGTAAAAATGTTCCTGGAAAAGTCTTTTTCTGGAAATGTTCCTGGAAAAGTTTTAACTTACCTGAACAAACTGATCATTAACACATAAAAGCTGTCAGAAAAGTCTGCTGCAAGACAGCAGTGTGGGACAAAATTCTGGCAAAGTAGCCATCTGTGTTTGGTTATGAAAAATCACAAATCTTGAACATCTTAATACGTATTAAAGAATTAAATGCATATGATACAACAGCAACTATGTCTAGCTGTCCATCAAAAGTCAGTGAGAAGGTAAAGAATAGGTTAGTCGGAGAAGCAACCAAGAGGCCAGTGAAATCTCTGTGCAAGCTGTAAAGATCCTAAACAAAGCGACTAAAAGAAAGGCATTAGTGGAAATAAATCCAGCATTTGCCATGAGGCATGTTGGAGAACTCTGGTCTGAGGAGACCAAAACATTTGAAATGCAATCCTGAACACTATCCTCAGTGTGAAGCATGGTGATGGCAGCATTGCAGGATGTTGTTCATCAGCATGGACTCAGGGAATAGTTAGAGTTGACAGTAACATACAGTAGACGGATCCTAGAAGAAATTCTGTTCCAGTCAAGAGATATGAGAATGGGAAAGAGCTTCATAACTGGCTTCTAACTGGCTAACAACCATGAGCAAGCTGCCTATGATTTTTTTGGTAGTATACAAATTTTGATCAATTAAAGAACATTATATTATACATTTTTGTATACATAGTAAATCATTGAGGAATGTTGTAGTGCTTAGTAGCTGTTATGACATATTAATGCTGCTATAAAAGGTTTTATAGTTTTCATAAAAGATCTTGTGCATCCATTGTTCAAGGCTAACTGAACTGTTATGATAGCAAAGATAACAAACATGAACCTGTATTAACATAAACCTGTGATGTGCAGCTGCACTATTGTCAGAGCTCTGAGTAATAATATACCTAATGACACATTTTGCAGTTTAATTTCATGACACAGTCCATGTAATGATAATTATAGATAAAAGAATACTGAGAGAAGTAGTTGATGATTTTTTCCGTCTTATCTTACATAGCATTTTGATTGTTAATGTCAAGCGCAAACACACTTGGAATTTAGATTCTATAGTTTTATTATATGTTAGCATTCTGCCCCGTGAACTCACTGGCCTGGCTTGTCTCACCTCATGCTCTACTGCTTCCATACTGGATTGGTGCTGTCAATTATTCATGTGGATGTATTTTGAAAACTCTGACTGATCCAATCGGTGTCAAATTCAAAATTTGTTCCTTTTGCATTATTAATGACTCTGCAGCATTAATGGTAACAAGATAAACTTGTACACTGAGCTCAAGCACAGGGGAATAAACCAGAGAAAATGACCACAAAGCATTTTATTAGCTCCTGGAGTTTATTATCTCTACATGTACTTTTATTTTAAATTTATAAACCTCTGTGTTTGTTACAAAATAAAAATGTTACCTTTTCAGGCCCTGATTACACTGAATACTACGTATGTGGTAGCTAACAATTTCTTGGTGTTGTTCTAGTTTTCTAGAAGTTTTAAAGTAAAGTTGACCAACAACTTTGTTGGTCAACTTATTAATTATTAAACAAAAAAAAAAAAAGACTGATGAAGACATGAGGATCGATAACACAACTGTGTATGGAGAAAAGAACCATTTTAATGTCTAACTGAACATCTACAAGTGTTACAGCATTAGCTCTGACTGCTGCTTGTTGACACTGAAAACTCCTTCCAAAATGTCTTATAAACGTCTTCTGACAATACAAAAGAAGAACACTTCACCCTTTGAATAATCACACCGTTTATTTTTATGTTGAGTGATTTCCATACAAGTCCCTGTGAATGAACTGCTACTATAGAAACATCAACATATTAGAAGAAGCGTATTAATATAAACTGTAATTTGCAGCTGTACTACTGTCAGAGCTGCTGTTTCTGAAAACTAATCAACACCTTCCGACCAATCACAATGCAGAATTTAGGAGTACTGTGGTGTAAATGGAGCTGATCAGCTAGTCATTGTGTGTGTTTGTGTGTGTGTGTGTGTGTGTGTGTGTGTGTGTGTGTGTGTGTGTGTGTGTGAAGCTGAATTTAAGAATGAAATGCAAGGTTTCATAAAGGTCTGTTTCAGACAGAAAGTCCTTCCTGTGCAAGCAAAAATGGTTCTAAAGCTGCAAGAGAGACCAGATGATATTTAACATGTGTGCATCTGCAGACTCTTTACACTCTGTCACTATATATACTTTCTATTTTCGAAATTATGTCAAACATGTCTGCACGGAACTAGTTGCTGCTGGCAGAAGGCCATGACAGTGAATAAAGATGTGATGAAAACTGACTGGCAACACGCGCACACACACACACAAACATAGACATATGACCTGTTGAGGCCAGGGCTAAAGTAGATCACTAGATAATTCATCAAATGTATCAAGACTATGACATCATAATATAAGCTATTGTATAAGAATTACGGCAATAAAAAGTAAATATATCGTATGTAAAATGTCCTACTTTGATGTGCAACATTTTAATATTATCCACAAACTGAGTTTTTAAAGTGTCAATACTAGCAATATATAATTTATATGACATATCGACTGCATATTGTAAATATTATTACCTAGTAAACATTAGTCTGTCTCCGTAATGACTAGTCAATCAATCAAACTATTTTGATAAGGTGTTTTCTGCTGCGTTCATGACAGTTGGGTAATTTTCCAACTTGATACCTCCTGCATCCAAAAATAAATTGTTCATTAGAACTGAAGCCATCTGAAGTAAGAAATAGAATTAATACTCTGTGAACTGACTATGAAGTTGTTTGATAAAAATAAATAAATAAATAAATTTCAAACATGACAATGATGGTTATTTCTTGTTCTTACTTTTCAGTATGAATTCCACCATGTTGAAGTGACATCAGCTCTAAAAAACTCTGATTTTTCTGTTTCGGAATAATTCCTGAATGTGAAAGTGTTAAACTTTCACATTCCCACTTGGACATGAATGTATATTCCTATAGGTAAAACGCATTCTTGCAAACTTACTGCTAATTATGTGGTTTGCTATGAAACTAGAGACAATTATTGACTAATTGTCTGTCTACAAACATACAAATTCTGCTTTTATTATAATTATTTTTGTTGTTATTTTCAGCTTTCCCAGGTGAGACTACATTTCTGCCATAATCTTTTAATCCCTTCACTCCTACCTGTGCATATTTGTATTGGCAGTTAAACATTAACGTTTCCCAGCATGCCGTTGAGCCTTGAGGAATCTGGTTTGACTTCACCTACAGGACGGAGTGTAAGATTGGCATCTGACCTTTCACGCAAACCTGAATTCGTGTTTTCCCACTCGGACGACTGTCAGTCAAAATAATACATTCCAGAAATATCTGTGAGTGTGCGTGGGTGAGTTGGTGGGTGTGATGAGGAAGGGGGTGTCTGATCTCAGTTAGTGATTAAACACGTCCACGTGCCATCAAACGTCTGGAGACATAAAGAAATTGTCTATAGTCAGCTAGGGACAAGAACATCTCGCAACACAAACTGTTAATTAGTTGTTATATGATATTACAATATATTATATTTAAGGAATAATACAATGTGGCATCAGTGACAGGGTGGTGTAATGTGACCTCAGTGTAAAGCAGATCATTTTCTTATAAAAACAAAATGTTCCCAAAGTGTTTATGATGTTTAAACTGATGTTATTTGCCAAAATTGACATAATTTGAGCTTTATCAATAATATTACTAATCAATAAATAAATGATCAACAATAATTTTGAGTTGTTTAGTTGTAACAATAATGTATCAATTGATAATTAGTTCACGTTAACCAGCTGGCTAAAGTTAGCAGTTACATCATGTTTACGAGCTGGTCAGATAGAACTAAATGGTGGCAATGATTATTAACATCTTTAATGGGATTTAAAAAAAAAAAAAAAAAAAACCTCTTGTCAAGTTTGTTTGGTAATGGTACCAATAAGAATTAAATATGATTATTAAAATCTGAAAACATACCTGATAAATCCTGTCAGAAATCATATCAGGTTAGCACATGGTAGCTTGCTGACTAGCATTAGCAGTGAATAAATATTGTTAGAATTATATTAGCTATCCAGGAAATGTTGGCAGTTTTTTAAACTAAAAACAAAATGTTAATATGCTTACTGACAATTAAATAAATACATGTTGATTTGCTTATTAGCCATCCTGTTAATGTTACCAGTAAGCTCATATCAATCTGACTGACTAGTATTAACAGTGAACAAACTTTGTCAGGTTATTTTATAATAGATAGATGACTAATATTCGCAGTTGGCTCATGTCAGCTAGCTGGCTAATAGTAGTAGAAAATATAGGTGAATATGAATCCTGCCCAGTTAGCTCATGTTATGTAATGCTATTATTGATTTATTTATAAATAGAACATATAAATAAAATACTCCCAGAAATTGTAACAGTGTGTCCTGGACACATTTGGAACAGGGTGTATGTTGTTCCACTGTATTACACACTGCTGTGTCATTGTGCCACTAATTGCATGGTAAAAACAACATCATTATAAAAGTATGTACCGCACTGAGTTGAGGTAGAACCACAATCCTATAACCAGCATCCTGATATTAATTTACGTTTGTTTATGAACAAAACACAAACATGACATATTTGGGGACAACAGCATGTTTCACACCACAGGACTTCATCATCACACTCTGGTGTGCTCCAGCACATGACCAGAAGAACACAGTCAGGCGGTCAGGCTCACACAACCTGGGGACGTTAATGAGTCAACATGTGTTACACTTAAATTATTCAAACAGAACCAGGGAAAAAAGTTTATGATTACTTTTAAGGCAGAAAAGGCACAAAATGCGATCGAGCCAAATATAGAGAAAACATTCATACAGTAATATTACATCTTACAGGTAAGGTAAACAGATAAGTTCAGATAAGTTAAGTTCAGATAAGTTCAAGAAACATATCAGCTCCAGTTGGACTGTGCTTCATGAAGTATTCGGACATACTAAGAGGAGATGCCAACTCAGTGTGATCTTTGAGGACAACCACCTCCTTATCAATACATTTGTCAGACTGTATATTTTCACACCTCCAGTGTCACTGGACACTGGAGAGAGAGAGTAAGCGAGAGGAGACAGACAGACAGACAAACAGACAGACAGAAATTAAACAAGCAGACTGGTCAAAAAAGGAAGTCTGGAAGGAGCGAGATACTGTATACAGGCAGGCAAAGAATCAGATTAACGGAAGAAGACCAATAGAAACAGTCAGAAAGACAGGCATCCCGATAGAGAGACAAATGAAAATGGACAGTTAGTTAGACATACAAAGGTTGATTGATAGACAGGCACAGATAAACAAAAAAAACAGAGAGACAGGAACAGAGACAAATATAACAAAAAAAAAAACAATCTGAAAGGCAGACAGAAAAAGAAACACAATTAGACAAACAAACACAAATAGAAAGACAATGGGACAAAACTGAAAAATATATGATACACATAAATGGGCTGGCAAATAGACAGATAGACAAACAACCAAATAAACAGAAACAGACAAACAGTCATGTGGGTAGACAGATTAGATTCTCCAGAATGACAGGCAGACAGACAGATGGAGAGATAAACAGAATGATAGTCAAAGAGATCAGGATAGACTGACAAAGATATGCAGGGCAAAAGCTAGACATCTGCTAAATGCTGTAAAAGCTGCTTAAAAAAAGAAATACACAGTGATAGACAGAGTTAGAGAAAGTGAGAGAGATATACAGACAGACAGACAGACAGACAGACAGAGTGAGACAGATTTCTGTTATTGCTCTGTCACTATCTACTAAACAAACATTAACATAAAATCAAGTAGCTGATTGATTCAGTTTGCGTGTGAATTTATTTAGCTTATGATCTTTAAAGTGAGCTGTCTTCATTCATGTGTTTGCTAAACAGCTATAAATCATGTGTGTATAATTCTGGCACTAATGCTCATAAAATGATCAAAATAAACTGAGACATGCTTGAAAGAAAAAGAAACAATTGTGCGGAAATAATCCTTTCCAAACACGACAGGAGTTTCAGCGGAATCTGAAAAGGCATCATAACTTCAAACAGGCAGGAAAGCCCGAAGCAATTCGCTCGCAGGCTTTCCCGTGTGTTTAAAGAAAAGAAAAGAGTTCATCTGAGAGTTAGCCGAGAGGAACGAGGTTAGGAACGCCGCGGCTTTTTCGCAGTGCATGCTGGGAAGGTGAAGGAGAGTTTCATGTAAAGTAAACGAAGCCATTGTGTGGTGGGATCTGGGTTATAGCGAGGGAACAGCTGGCAGGTGGAAGGCGAGGCACAAAAACCCACAACTGACACAAAGGCCTGAGGACGGATGAGTGTAATTACCTCTTCAGATGGAGGGAACTCAGGGTCTACTATATAACCGTTGGTCCAGGATGAGTTTTAACCTGATATATCTGAGATTTTCATATTTAATGCAATTTCTTTTTTCAAAATCTAAAGATCTGCTAGACCATAGACAGACAGACAGACAGACAGACAGATATGATGTCTGTTACACAAACAGCTTCATGATGAACAACTGCTTTTTTTTTTGGAAAAGATAAAAGTAAATAATAGTGTGTTGAAATTGAGATATGGAGTATTTGTGGAGAGAGGATCGGATATGCAGCAATAGCCATAAGGCATAAATCTCCACTTCCTGTTGTAAATGTGTAAGTAATGTGACACACGGTGTGATTGGTCTGCCAGGCGTTAGTTTCTGCACTCAGTAATCCTCCGACACGGCTCTAAAACAGTGCATTCTCTTTACTTCAGTCGGCTTGCAGATAATTACAGCAGCGTGAGCAACACCAGGCGCTTTGTTTACAGTGCGCTCGTCTGTGTTCGGGAAGAATACACTGCTCTCATTTACACACGCAAAAACAGCTGATTGTGCTGTGAAACCGTCTGAGCATAATTGCCTGGATTCTACGCCGAGCTCGACAGGGTCCAGGCCTGAAAGGCCAAACAGAGCTGAGACAAAGACAGGGCCGAGGACAGGGACCAGGACATGACCTCATCTTGCTAAGATTACAAGGAAAATCCCAACAAATAATGTATTGACAGCTGAGTGCTGAAAAACTTCTGAAAATGACAAAGCAACATTAACAAAACATTAACAAGAATATAAATGCCGACAAAGATAGATAATATAAAAATATAACTTCTATCTATCTATCTATCTATCTATCTATCTATCTATCTATCTATCTATCTATCCCCACATATATCAATCCCTCAAAACAGAGCTTTCAGTAGAACCACTTAATGAAGAAACCAATACTCAGTGTTTATTTAAGGGATTTCAGTTTGCTAAAAATTCTACCTTGAAGCTTTTCAAAAGTACTGTGTTTACATATAAAAAAAAAGAAATCACTGTGAGACAACCGAAAAAACCTTTAATGATTCATGACTTAGCGTTTATTCGTAAAGTGTACAGCTGTCTTTCGAATGTGGAATCCAAATAGAACCTATTTACAAAGCTGAGATGCATACAGACCTAGATGCTTTTTTGTTTTATTTAAGATAAGGATCTTTAGTTTGCTAATAAAGATGAACACTTTTCAGCTTTTAGACTGTACACAGATACTGTAAAGGGTTAATAAACAGATAAATAAAGGTAAAGGACTACTACTAAGATTAAACAAGATTAAACTACTAAGATTTTTTGTGTTTGTTCATTGAGTTTGCAAAATAGATCTCCAACTTGAAAAACCCTTCAGAAAGGTTAAAACACTTTAACTATCCAAAGAACACATGACAAATGAGAAAGATACAACAAAAGTGTATCTTTTGACTTCTGTCCAAACTGGTCTGAAAACAAGAACTTTTTAAGATCTGTCTATCAGAAATGTTTACAGAATCTTCTTTATGAACATGCGTCCTAGCTCATGACTCCTGTGTCCTTTGCAGAGTATTCTCCTCAGGTCGGTGCTGCATTAATGTGATTTTATGGCCCTGTACAGCTCCAGCGTGGCATATGTTGGCCTTTGAGAGGGTGACAGTATCCCGTCTTTGGAAAAACAAATTGTACGGGGCGAGTCTCTGGCTTCTGGACACTTAGCGTCTTGGAAACAAAAGCCGTTTTAGTGTCTTTGACTCCTTCTAAAGAAAATTTATTTCCAGCGGGCCACCTGGGCACACAAACACCTCGCCAGCGGGCGTGGAACTTTCCAGACAGGTCAGCTATACACTAATGCCATGTGCTTGCAGCTGACTCTTTTAGGAGCCCGGACGCTTTTTGGTGTGAGCCTGGCACGCTTTTCTGGCAAGCTTGGCACTGCCATCTGCTACGTAAACGAGCATGATAAACGAGATGTGGGTGGTGACTGGCAAAGGGTCTCTTTCTGTGTTTTTTCTAACTTCTTATTCCTCATCAATGCGTGCCGTAAATTGTAAATCTCATTGTGCCTATCTTTTCATCCAATCGCCACGGCATAATCCCACCACAGTGGGAGAGTAGCGGGAGGCTGCTGGTGCTGCACAGAAATCTTACAAACAAGAAATAATAGCGAATAAAAAAAGAGGAAATAATCAACACAGCGTTGGGTTTACAGCTTTGTAAAATGTTTACATTTATGAATGGAGAATAATTTCACTTACCAGTGAAGTAGTTGGCTATATTTGAATAGCAGAGTGGACACTCAGTAGAGTGTTGTTTGAGTAAAATAATCAGCAATGGGGTCGTGAGATGAAACAGAATCACTGTTACTCACCAAAGTTGATTATTTGCATTATTTACTATATTTATTTGATTTCATACATTTTTCATTTACTATAGAACGAAGCATCATACTTTTATATGCTTATAGCTATATATAATGCTTTTCTTATATCAGTCTGTCTTTTCGCACTTTTAAAGTTAATATTTTAGCAACAACAAAACACAGCTCATCATGTTACAGAAAAACTGTAAACTGCTGTGTATTAAAGATGTCAGAAACTTATAGTTATAGCTGGCAGTTAAAAAAAAGCATTACACTGCAGATTTCTTGTATAAATGTTAAATCAATGTGTCCTTACAGGAAACTTCACCGTATCAAACTTTCAAAGCTATGTATGTGTAGTGTCAGTCATACAAAACCCAATGAATGAGCTGTTACTATAGAAACAAACTATTCGATCTACAATAGAATGTAACTAATGTTTCTGACCAATTTACAATCCAGAAGGGTGCATAAATAAAATAAAGACATGATAGATCAAATTGAAAGATTTTACAAAATTCCTGTTCAGTATAGGTTGTTTTCTAAAATGTGGAAGTGATTGTATTTTATTTCTTTAACCAAGATGTTGTGTTGTCTGTTTTGCAACTTTAAATAGATGAAGTGTCTGTGCGTGTATGTGTGTGTGTGTGTGAATGTAAAAGCTGTGCCGAGCCTCCCAGCTGTCACCATGTTTAAAAGAACAGCAGGCCTTGAGTCCTGAGCAATAACCCTCAGATCATAAATCACTCACAGTGAACAAAACTAACTGCTGCTGATGTCACCCGGCCGAGACGTCCAATCAGATCCCACTTTACAACCACTGACACAACCGTATCCACCTCGACAAAGCAAGACTAGAGATTCTATTCCGACTATAATAGAAAGCTTTTTTTACTCAAAATTCACTTGTACTGTATAAATGACTATTGGGCTGCTGATGAACTTTCTACAACAGTGCTGTTTATTTCTCACTTCTGATTGGTCAGATGATGTTGATTTATTTTCTATAACAGTAGCTCTGACAATGTAGATGCAAATCACAGGTTTATATTCATGCACGTGTTCCAGCACATTATCGTTTTTATATTAAAACATCATTCAATATCTACATAGATTGATTTAAAAAAAAAAAAAAAAAAAAAGAAATTCTTTATGTAAAAAAAATGTTTATTGAACATTTATGGAAGGACTCTATAGTGTCATCCCTTTGTCCTTGAAAAGTAACTGACAGACAGACGGATTTACATATTGCGGTTTCTCCGTAATATGACAAGAGTGAAAAAACAGAGGCTAGTGGGATGGTATATTTCATAGATTATTATTTCCATACAGTATAATGTAAAGTGAAGCAGACCTGATAAGACACACATGAGGTAAAATCTCTTACAACAAATATACCTCTGTCTGTTTTACAGTTACCTGAATGTTTTGTGGTATCCATGTGATTTCAAAAAGAAAATAATACATACTTTCATCATTTTAGAGATAAACACATATGAGTGTGTGCAAGGAGTAAATAAGTACATCAGTGATTTCTGACAGCAGGCAGATATTGTTCATAATGAAGATCATTAAATTAGTTCAGTATTTTTTGCTTTTATGGAGCAGCATGAAAGAAGAGGTGCTGTTCTTCTGATCACATGGTGATTATTATTTAACCCCTACACTATAAAAGTCCTAAATCCTATATTTACCTTCTGGCAACATCATGACTCAGGGTGACTCGTTTTGCAGAAAAACAGCTTAAACAGGAACAAGAAAGGCAGCATCCTTCATAAGCTGATAAGAACGACGGATCCCTGTGAATTTCTGGCTTTGATTCATGTTCCACACTTTTTGATATGGCATTAATGGGAAATGTAGTTGTGATGAGATACAGGACAAACTCAGCTTTAAGCTCAGGTGTGCAAGTGAGAACATGAAGAGTCACATTCGGGCCATGTCTTTTTATTTCAGGGTCCTTAAATTCACTTCAAGGTGGGCAAAAACGAAAACGAACACAGTCGGTTTCCTCAGCATCCTCAGCGACAGAAGCCGAGAAATCCTCTTTGCTGTTGCTGCTTTAAGTCGAGGTGGCTTGTAACGGATTGTCTTAATCTTTCCTTTCTGTAAAGAAAAGAGTAAACCGGGCAGAATGTCACTATATCAGTCCCAAAACCAATCGGTTACAAGGATTTCATTTCTTTTACAAAGTAGTTGCTACCAACTTTGTGGAGGATTTTTTTTTTAAAAATTAAAAAATGGTCTTGGTGCTGACACTGAAATGTATGCGTACACGCCAGGTAATTTAATGTGTGATTAATCCCCATGTAATGGTGGGCAGGAGAGGAGGGGGTGATGTCATTTTGTCCAGCCTATCCAAAGGTCAGATAATGGTTCTGCTGTGCTCAGGAAATTCACGCTGACTCGTATGTAAATGAGAACGTTTGAGGCCTAAAGTTCAGCAAGTTGCCTCAGATTAGACACTTAAAATGGTTCTGCTATCTGAGTAGCTTAGGATTGCACTTCATAAACTCAATTACGCTGATCAACTCAGAGACAACTGGTGAGTCATTTTGCTTAGCGCTTAAAAATCCCAGAATGCACAATTCATCTCTCTCTCTCTCTCTCTCTCTCTCTCTCTCTCTCTCTCTCTCTCTCTGTCTCTCTCAAACACACACATACACACGCACGCACACACACAAACACACACACACACACACACACACACACAAGAGCCTACATGAGTGAAACTATGGCTATTTTCACACTCTGTATCTGTCTCTGGTGATTGGATCCAGTGGATACCGTTAAGCGTTTAATTTTCTAAGCTTATAAGCAACAAACAGCTTCAAACAACATTTAAATTGAACTTTTCATAATTTTATGTAAATTAGGTATGACACGAAAAAGCAGCATATTCAAATGCTTGGCTTGAATGATTTAGCAAATAATATTATGATGCATTGTGGTCTGAGGTAAACTTTAGGTTCAACCTGCAAATACTTTCTGTCTACTGTTTGACACAAAAATAAAATAAAAATAAATGTGGTCCTATCTTATCCTGTTACATTATAAATAAAATAAATTGTTGATGCCTCTATAAGTGTACATCTATGTAGCTAGTACAGTTAGCTTGTTTTGCTAATCTGATATAGTCCACTACTACCATTTCTCAGTGGAACTACAAATGCTTTACCTTCCACACCAAAAAAATGATACAACCCGGATTAGATCATGTGATAGATGAATTTTAATATTAAGTCTGAAGAAGAGCTTGTTACTGCTACAAGAAAAAAATACCAAAGTTTATCGTGCAGAAACAGGATGAGTCGGGACAGGATACTAGTTTATGTCAGATATGAAGATGTCAGTTTCTGACCTGACTCCTTATATTTACATTATATTTACATTTAGTCAATTACCAGACGTCTTATTCAAAGCAACTTACAAAACAGGGAAAAAGCTGAAAGTCACATTGATGCAAAGGCCTCAGGATTCAGACTATGGTGACAGAATACAATTGATATTCCATCTAGTCTGGGAGTGTAACCACTTCCTAATATGTTATATTGATAGAACAGATAATGTGTTAAAAATAAATAAACAACAAATACAGGTTCTTATTATTCATCCTTATGAACTTGTCTTACAAACTTAATTGATGTACCTGATGTTGAGTAACTGTCATAGCCTACATTAAGTAAGAAATTTATTCACTTTTTACACCCATTAAAAACAGCAATGTATATATCAGTGCAATTCCTCACCTAAAAATTGGCTAACAAACTTCTCTTGAGCTGATAAAGTCACTGCAATCAACAAATGTGTATCAAAAATAGATCCGGAATACAAGCCAAGCTACCGGAAGAGCCGCTGTTCTGAGATCAGAATTTAAAAAATAATGGGCCGGAGGTAAGTAGGTGAAGAGTACAGGTAGGGGAGGAAGGGAGCAGGTGAAGAGGTGAAGGGTGCAGGAGGGGCAGGAAAGGCAACGGAGCATGAAGTGAGCAGCTCAGGGCAAAATTCTGCACTCCCACTCAGTCAGGACCACACAGAGAGCTAGCGATCCTACTTCCTCTGCCAATCCCTCTGCTGATCTGAGGTTAAAAATGAGATAAAAAAACACACACAAGGGACAACAGACTTCCAACTGCCTCATGGGTATTTGCTAACAGAGCACAGAGGAGCTTACTTTCTGTTCATGTAAAAATGATCCATAAACATGCTACTAAATGTTGGCCAATGCTAATAAATAAATAAATAAATAAGACAGAACTTTATGCTTGTAGGCCTCAAAATGCTGAGATTAGTATCTTACAGGCTTTGAAGGATGGTAGGAGAAGGACATTTTAGATCTTACAGTAACTGAAATTTGATGCTTAGAAGCCTGGCCATTGTAGAAGTAGGAGCTTGTAGCCCTTGGAATGCTAAGAGTACAGGTTTGCAGCATCATGATGGTATGAGTAGGGGCTTGCAGCCCCACGATTGTAGGAGTAGTAATGGTCAAATTTGGATCTAGTAGATCTCCTGGTGCTTGTAGCCTCAGTAAGGTAGGAGAAGCTTGGACTTTTTTACTTTAGCTAAAGGAGGAGCTTGTAGGCCTCATCTTTGCTGGAGGAGAACTAGAATGTCCCACAACAATGTAACACAACGAGAATTGTCAAAACTAGAAGATTTGAGCATGTCATTGCCAAGATAATCTTTACTGGCTTTTCTAACTTCATTTCCATCCCTTTTTTATATTAACCATCTTCTGGGGTGATCAGAGTTTTTGAATCAGGATTTGAATATATTTTACTGTTGAATGTGTCTAAAATGTGTCTAGTTTGTAGAAGTGCTAGTTTGTAAAAACTCAGCCACTGCAGGAGAGTGAGATGCAGTGTGAAAACAGGAACAGTAAATTGAACATGACCTTGAAATCCTCAGCCTGTTTATGGCTTTTTTTTTAAATACTACAACCAATTCATGAGAAGTCCAATGCTACAACCACAAGCCGAGTCAGCCTGAAATTAATCTCAGGGGAAAAAAATGTCAGTCTCCTCAATTTAATACCAGGAATTTGTGAGCGGTTTTTATGCCTATTGGCCAACTCTGAGATTTCTTTAATTCCATTAGTGAATGTGCTGGCCACTGTGTGTGTGTGTGTGTGTGTGTGTGTGTGTGTGTGGGTTTGTGTGTGGGTTTGTGTGTGTGTCCAGTGCATAGATATACATAGTAAAGCCCTAGATAGGATACAGAGTGAGCAATGCATTGCAGCTCTACTGGTGCAAAACTAAATGCCCTCCACCACCATACATTGTTGTTAATTGTTAGGAACATGATATAATCAAAGGATTCATATTTTCTGAAGAGAATTTTCTAATATATTGCATATTATTTAAAAAGGGGTAGTAAAAAGATTTTCTGAAAAAAAAAAATGCTAGAAATATATATATATATATATATATATATATATATATATATATATATATATATATATATATATATATATATATACATTCTGGCTGTATGTTTTGGTTCTGTTTGTATCTTACACACTTTCAAGGCTATTGTTGGTGTGTGTTAGTCACACACCCACACTGATTAAAATGATGGTTGCTAATGGCTGAGAGCACCCTCACTCTGTGTGTTTGTGTTTGTGTCTGTGTGTGTGTATGTGTGTGTGTGTGTTTGTGTGTGTTTGTGTGGGAGACAGTAACAGAGAGAGAGATACAGAGAGAGAGATCTGATAACCAACACACACACACACACACACACACAAACACACACACACACACAGACCCCACACTTATTTTTAATAAAACATTTACTTTTAACATCTCTTTTAACAGGGGAGGTGTTCCGGGCATGTCCAACCGGGAGGAGGCCCTGGGGAAGACCTAGGACACGCTGGAGGGACTATGTCTCTCGGCTGGCCTGGGAACGCCTCGGTATTCCCCCGGAAGAGCTGGAGGAAGTGTCTGGGGAGAGGGAAGTCTGGGTGTCCCTGCTTAGACTGCTGCCCCTGTGAACCGGCCCCGGATAAGCGGTAGAAAATGGATGGATGGATCTCTTTTAACATTTACTTTCTTTCTTTATCTCTTTCTCTTCATTGATATCTCAGTTCTGTTATATCTTATTATCTCTCTATTATCATTCCAATTTTATCTGTTCTTCACTCATCTCTAGCTCTCTTTCTCCTTTGCTTAGTTACTTTTCTCTTTCCTTCTGTCTTCACCTCTCACTTTCTCTTATTACACTTTACCCTTTTTTGCCTACTTCAGTCATCCTTCTCTTTTTTGTCTTTTAGTGTTCTACTTACTCTCGTTTATACTCTCTCTCTCTCTCTCTCTCTCTCTCTCTCTCTCTCTCTCTCCTAAAGAACAAAAACGCCTCTGACTCGGCCTTCTCTCACTGTACTCTGCATGTTTATCTTCCTTCTTTCATTTTCTTTCCCTTTCTTATTCTCCATACCCTATCCTCCCAGCTCTCTCTCTCTCTCTCTCTCTCTCTCTCTCTCTCTCTCTCTCTCTCTCTCTCTAGGTGAACAAGTGATTTTATCGCTTCATATTTCTGTGTTTCTGTTTCTTCAGGTGCTCTCTGCTGGCAGTGTCTCTTTGAGCGCCGCTCGCTTTCATCTGTCCATCTCTGCATCTCAGCCATGGTGGCCTGACCGTATCCTTGCTCCAAACAAACATCATCCTTCCATCCCTCCATCCCGCCACCCTACAGTACACTCACTCAGCAAACTGAGTGCTAGTGAGCCATCAAGAAAGCAGATGCTTATCAACAACCCACCAACACACACACACACACACACACACACACGCATGAAAACAGGTTCTCAAATCATGTTGTAATCAAGGCTGCAGTCACTCACTCAGGAAAATGTACAAAAAAATTAAGTCATGATGAAGTTTGGAGTGTTATATAATTTACCTGGTTTCTGATTTACAGTTGAATTTCTCCATGCTTTTATATATATATGTGTGTGTATGTGTGTGTGCGTGTGTGTGTGTGTGTGTGTGTGTGTGTGTGTTATTTACACCAGTCTGTTTTCTTGCTGTTGCATTCATACAGAAACAGATCTCAAGCTCATAACTTTAACGCAAGTTGCTGCTGGTCAGTGCTGATGTATTAGTGTGATATTGCATTTGTACGACAGTGACTGCAACAGCTCTGCCACTAAATCTCTGCTGCGCTTACTTGCTCTTTAATGAGAAGACATTACACTCTGTCGTGTGGTGTGTCAACAAAGGATCATGGGAAAAGGTCACAGTGGAGATTTTTCACTACTTTTACTCGCTGTGCAACAGCAGGAAGCTTCAATTCATATCCACTACATGTTTCAGCTTCCCTGTAATTTTCTCAAAATGTCAAGTGTTTAACGTATTTACTCATAATAATATAACATTATCTGCACCTCGCAAGTGTGTCGAACTTGTATATGACCTGAATCTCATTCTGAAACTTCAAAGTTGAGACGTTTGACATGTTATTATCACACTTCCGAACTAAACCGCACACTCCCGCTGCCGCAGGTCTCATTTGTACATGTGTTTATGAAGAACAAACTGTTTTATTTGAAGTTAAGGTGCACAGAAGAGGTCAGAAAGCTAAAGGAAGTGAGTGATTCATAGAAATACAGAAGATAATAGCGCATCTCTTCCTCTTTCTTTTGGCACGCATTCAAACGCGATCACAAACAAGCAAACTATTTGCCAAAGGAACTTTCTGCTTTCTGCTTTATGAGCTGCAAGGATTCCCATAGTACACACACACACGCACACGCCTATTGTGTTATCTCTGTCATGAACCACGAGCAAACATCTGCATCGCCGCTCAGGCCCTTTCTCACCTGGGTGGGCCTCGACTCAATCCTCTGTTTGGATTAAAGGCAGCGATTAACGTGACAAAACGGCGCTAAATCTGTATCGAGTGCCAATTGTCAGAGCCACAGGCACAGGAAGAACCCAAGCACAACCTGCACCCATAAAAACAAACAGGTAGTGCACATAAAGGTGCCATCGGATGATGACTCACCTTCGCACCGGGACAAGTCAGGTTTCATTACTGAACTCTGGGTGAACGCGGCGTAATAAAGGAGGATTACACAAGACAAAGCACAAAGTGGTAGCGAGAGGATGTCGAACATCCTGTGATTGACAAAACAAAAGTGTACGCCTGTTTAGAGAGGAAATGTCAGATTTACAGGTTCGAGGTCAATATTGTGTCTTTTGGCATAAACAGAAAAACAGCATGCTGACACCCTTGTAAAAAAAGTACTATTTTTATTTCTTGAATAACCTTCTCATGAGTCTTTGGCCATTTTACCTGTATTGTTTAGAAGATTCTTTGACTTCATGCTAAAAGTAACCTACAATATTCTTCAATTTCAATATGTAGACATTTTTACTACATTTATTATATATAGCCTCATTATTTATTATGCTGCTGGTTTACACTGAAGCACTGGAGAAAGAAAAGGATAAAAAGGGGGGAATATATTATGCACTTTGTTTATATTGTCATATCATCATTCTCTTCTTGGTTAATTATCAGAGTCTATTCTTTTTTAGAGAAAAAATCAAATCTAGATTATTTTGAGTTTAGTTTCATCCCTCACTGAAACTTACAAGAAATGTACAAACATCCACAATCCCAAGAACCCTAGACAAACCCCCTTTTGGAATTTTTGTGTCATCATCAGAGACTCGTGTATGCATATAAAACAAAGTGGCAAATCTCATCCTCTTAAATATTCTTTATACAAAAAAGAATATACATAAAATATAGATCTTTTTCAAAAGAGATATTTTCTTTTTCTCACTTCTGAGTTTGTGCACTGTGCACTTTTGGAATTTTAGAGGTTTCCAATGTGTGTTGAGGCTCCTGGGGGATTGAGATGCTGCTGTCTGGAATTCAGTCAAAACATCACACACACACACACACACACACACACACACACACACACACACACACACACACACACACAAATAAACACACAACAAAACTGACTGAGGATTAACTATGACTGTGGGTGTCCCTTGCCTTTAGCACACCTGTGTGTGTGTGTATATGTGTGTGTGAAGAGAGAAAGGGAGAGAGACAGAGGTATGTAACTGGGAGCTGAATTTCTTAAGTTTCTAGGAATCACACTTTTGGCATTTAGGTGAAAGTACTTCCTGTTTTTGTAATTATGCCTTCTTCTTCTTCTTCTTCTTCTTCTTCTTCTTCTTCTTCTTCTTCTTCTTCTTCCACCTCCTCTTCTTTGTGTTCTTCTTCTTCTCTTTAGTAGTAGTCATTTGTTAAAATGTTCTTTATTTTATTCAATAGAATAAAATAAGAATCAATAGTGAAAAGTAAAAAGCAAAAGTAAAAAATAGTAAAAGATAGTAAAAAGCAGCACAGATTGCCAAAAAGTGCAATACCAGATTTAATCTTGCTTGATTCCTATCATATAATAATAATAATAATAATAATAATAATAATAATAATAATAATAATAATAATAATAATAATAATAATGTGGAATCTTCCTCTCTGTAGATGATTATGTGAATTTTTTTTTTTTTTAAAAATGTGTGTTTGTGTGTGTGTGTGTGTGTGTGTGTGTGTGTGCAAAATAGCAGGCAAACACTAATTTGTTAATAATTTGGGAAAAGAGAAAATCTTTTAAGTTCTGTTTTTGCAAAAGTGAATATACAATAATAGAGATGACATATGCCATCAGTGTATGCTTTCTTAAAAAAATCCTTGATACTTGTTACACATACTTCCTTTATTTTCACATAATTTGATTTTTCAAATGATCAATTCTTTTATTATGTGATTGCATACTAATCCTGTACATTTATGTGTCAGAGCATAACAATGAAAATCACCTGTTTTTCACAATTTCTTACCCACCTGAACACATGTGAAATGTATGTGACTTTCCATAAGGGACTAAATAAGCACTGAAAAGATCAACATGTCATGAGTGAGGTAACTAAACGGCTGGAAAAAAAAACACGCAGACTACACACACATACACAGACGGGGTGGAACATGCCACAGCTTGCTGGTGGCAGAGTGTTTGCGGCAGACTGAAGCATTAGGGGTTTATCTAAGGTGTGGTCCAACTTAAGCACTGGTAATTATCCAGGATACGACTGACTGCCCTGCTTTCACTTAACCCATGAGAGACATGCCTGCCCTTGTGTGTGTGTGTGTGTGTGTGTGTGTGTGTGTGTGTGTGTGTGTGTGTGTGTGTGTTGTCAAACAATTTTCAAACCAAATTTTAGCTGAATGTAAATTTTAAGTGCAGCAGGATTTTTCATTCCATATTTCTTCAGTTCAATCATAACAAAGCTCCAGGTTGCAGATCATAGATATTTTGTGTGCTACACAGTCACACACATCACCACCACTTTTATAGGAACACATATACACAAATTTGCATGTGACCTACTCAATCACAGCAGTGCAATGCATCAGATCAAGCAGATACATGGAAGCAACTTCATGTAATGTTCACATCAAGCATCAAAATAAGGAAATAAATGTGATTTCAAGGATTATGACTTATAAAGATTCTAAATGTCTTTAGAGTTTAGTTCAGAATGATTAAATAAATATATTGAGCAGCAGTGAAGGAATGGGGAATGTTTTCTTTACAAACTTTGGACCCACTATTTGTATTATTGCTGACCATGTGCATCTCTTCATGGCTTCATTCATCCATCCTCTAATGACTTCATCCAGCATGACACTGTAATGTGGGCAGTGGTAGATCAATGGTAATGTCGTTGGACAACTTGGTTGGAAGTTTGAATCCTACAGTAGGACCACCAAGCTGCCACTACGAGTCTCTGAACAAGGCCCTTAACCTTCACTTGTTCAGTTGTATAAATGTAAATGAGACAAATGTAAGTCATAACTGGTTTCATGAACATGCCAATCAATTTAGTGTTATTCAGTGGTCTTCCCAGTCAGAATCCAATAAACCACCTTTGGGATGTGGTAGAAGATGAAAGTGCACCTGAAAACCTGCAGGAAATGTGTCATGCAATCATGACAACATGACCAGAATCTTGAAGGAATTTTCCAAATCCATGCCACAGAATTTATATATATAATACATATATATATATATATATATATATATATATATATATATATGTATGTGTATATATATATATATATGTGTATATATATATATATATATGTGTGTGTGTGTGTGTATGTGTGTGTGTGTGTGTGTGTGTGTGAGAGAGAGAGAGAGAGAGAGAGAGAGAGAGAGAGAACCATTTCTAATTAGCATTATAAGAAATCTAATAGAATAGTGTGAAATAAATATTTGCCATAGTTACATTTCTCATTGGAAAAAAAGAAACAAGCTACACTAACTATTACAATTATTTAATTTAATTTGTGTGATTAAAAAAAAACCCTAAATATTCATCTCTAAATATTCATCCATGCTTTTCATCATCAAAGACCATAATGATGTGTAAAGACAGCAACATGCTAGGGTTGTAGTATATAACTTGACAAGGGACTGTTTCGGAAAGGAAACATTCACACAAATTTAGCAAGACATGCTAATGACGAAATTCTCTGTGGAGAATCTGGCAGAGAGGCGATTTTAGCAGTATAATTAGATTATTTATATCTTCAGCCTGCACTAACCTGATTAGCGCATATACTAACGCTCCCGTTCTCCTGTCAGCATCTAGGTGACTAGCTTCACACCACCAGCCCTTAATAGGCTTGCGATGATGTTAGCCTATTAGTGCTAAAGTGAAGGGGAATTAGCCGGCTATGATCTGTTTGTCCATCAGTGTTAATGTTGACGGGAGCTTGCTAAACGCTAAACAGGAAAATCTGTCAGGAAAACAGATGTGTGTAAACATAAACCCTTCATTAAAACACAGATAATCCGCAGTGAGGCTAAAGCTACATGCTGAAATGAAATGATCAGACTCTATCCACTAAGTCAGAACTTAGCTTTTATGAAACTCGACGTGTTAATAATGCAGCATGCGATTTCACATGTACATGCTTTGAAAATTGTTTGAACGCTTATGAAGGCTTTCACAAATGTAGTGAGTGCTGTGAGCTGTTTGGTGTAAAGAGTTTGGTTGTTTTTGTATTCATTTTTTTTTTAGTTCTGCTCATGTTACATTGCTAAGCTTGTTAAGATGTTGAACTTGTCTGACTGAGGAAGTTCAGATGAAAAGTCCAACATGTCATTTCTATAAAGTCTCGTCTTCCTACAAAGTTCCTTTCTGAAAAAAAAATGAAAGTCGAGATTTAAAAGAAAAGGTACTTTTATTAAATTTATCTTATATGTAATCCTTTGGTCATTATTTGTGTTTGCAATTTTTAATGAGTTGATTTTCTGTCTATCCATCTATCTATCTATCTATCTATCTATCTATCTATCTATCTATCTATCTATCTATCTATCTATCCACCCATTTATATATCCATTTGCACCCTTCCGTTGCACACTCTGCTATAGAGTCTGACCTATATTCTCCTGGGTCTGATTTCATCCAAAACATTTTTTACGAGATCGGAGTTTCACTGCAGGAGTAAACAATAATAAAAAACACATTTCCTTGCCAGCTGAAACACATCTCTTGAATGGGTGCCAGAGAAACCATGGTATTTTTGTTTCTCCTTTGCGGTCTGTAATTTTGTTTTCATATCCACCTGCTGTCACAACTCTGCACTAAAAAGAGGAGAGGAAAAAAGGAGAGGAGGAGAAAAGACAGAGGCATGCAATTTGCCTGAGTCAAGCCACGAGTGCTTTTCGATTGAATAATGTATTCCCCAGCCCATTTCACCATTTACTTTCTGCTCCTTCTTGTTATTATGACAGAGAAAAAAACATTAGGCCTCTTTAGTGATTTTGGTGAGAGGCTGGAGGAGGTGGGATTGCGAATGGCGTCTCTTTTTTTTTGCCCCTGTATAAGAGTATTTTTCTTTCGTCTCTGGGGACTCTGCGAGCTGAGAGGATTAAGGGGATGGCATATCAGTACAAAATTCGGATCAAAAGGCTAAGTTGGGGCAGCGTGAAGGCCGCGGCCTGGCAGACCGAAAGGCTTTCGAAGCCTCCTGCATTAACAGAAAGCCCTTTTTTATCTATAGCCACCAATCATGTAGGATGTTGGAGCGTGAAAATGGACGTATAGACCAAGCTTTGTTTCAGTTTTTATGGATGGATATTTGTGAGGAAGTTCACTTACTTTAGGGCCTCTTTTCCTAGTGGCTTCCTTCTGAAGATCAGCAAAAAACAAGATTAGTCTATATTTACTCCCTGAAAAAAATAAGTGAGGAGTAAAACATAATAAAGACATTCCTTTTATTTTTTCAATAAAAATTACAATTGTTTTTATTTATTGAAGATTAATGTCTTATTTTATCAGATTATGCTGTGGAACATTGGTGAAACGTTCCTGGGTGGTCGAATCCCAGGAGCCTTTGAGCAAGACCATTAACCCTCAACTGCTTAGTGGTATAAATGAGATAAATGTAAGGGTGTCTGCCAAAATGCCGTAAATGTAAATGTTATAGCAGCTATAAACATTCTCTTACCAGACTCTTTAGAGAATTTTTTTTCTCTCTTAAAGTTAATATTTCTCTAAACTCCATCTTTAAACTCCTCCTTTAAACTCATCTGTCCCGGAGATGTTGGAAATCTTAACAACTGACCGGTACAAAGTGTTGTAAATTTTAAATGAATGTCTTTGTTTAGCAAACTTCACCAGATCATTGAATATTTTTTTCTTTAAATCTGCTGAAGTACAAGTGCCACAAATTATTTTGCAGCTACACGACTGACAGAGCTGCTGTTACAGAAAACTAATCAGCAGAGTCTAGAATTCCGAAACAGAGCTATGATGTGTTCAGTATTATATGGGATTGTCTATAAAGAATGGAAGTTAAGCCAGATTAGAGCGTGTGTGTGTTGGGCAACATAGGTATCTGTGTTGTAAAACCCTAGTCTCATTACCCCGACCCCCTGAAGCCTGTGTTTTTCTACACGTCTGACCTGAAGGTCACTTGTGGCCCTGCGCTAATCCCTGTGTTAATACAACAGAGAAAAAGTGAGAGCTGGGCCCCTTTCTAAAAGCTGTTCATTCGTTGTTAAACACTTTTACTTCTTTTTAAAACCTTTTAACTTAGCAGGACTTTTGATGGCTCTGTGAGGCCCAAATGTTCAAGTTGCTATAGCCATTAAATATAAGACACATCTGACCTGTAGGAGATGATATAGAGTCTATCCTAGTTCACATCGGCCATGTTTGCTTTCAGACAGATTCAGAGTTGAGTTTAGCAGTCAGTGATGATTTATGATCACATTTTGTCTAAAACAAAGGGGCTTTTTACACCTGGTCACTTCATGCATTTTCTGTGATCATATAGCTATCTGATCGTAAAAAGACCAGGTCTAAATGCCCTCCGAAACGTTTTCGAGAAGGATATAAATCCAATCGTTCAAACCACTTCAGGAGGTGGTCTGGGACGCATTTCAGGTGAAACTGGTCAGGTGTAAATGACTGTGGTTGTTCAAGCCACATACATCAGCGCTATACTCCTCCCAAACGGAAGTATGTCACTCGCAAGTGATCTTTCACCCAGGTGTCTCGTTGGGTCTTAAAATGCACTGCTGCCGCCAGCGAAAATGCAGCAAACAGTAAATGTTGTTTTATGTAGCATAACCGTGGTAACAAGTTTTTTCGTCTTCTTTTTGATTGCATTCTGAAAACCGCATACACCAAAGCGTGTTCCATTTCAATTACCCCGGAAATGAGGTTTCATTTCAATTACCCCGAAAATGCATTTTGGGCGGGAGTAGAAAGATCGGATTGATATCCGATTCGCCAAGGCGCATTTATGTGGCCTAATGTAAATGGAACAGTTTTTACAAATCATATAGCTATCGGCTCAGAGAAAACACGTGAAGTGACCAGGTGTAAAAAGGCCCAAAGACATGTCTCACTTATTCATGACACTGACATTGAACTCAAATGCATAAATGCAGCTGCAAGCAGAAATGTATTGTTTTTGCCTGTGGAATGTCATTGAAGACCAATATTAAATACATCGATAACATAATGACACTATTAATGAATTAATCATATAATCTTTTAAAAACTATTAATGAAGGTTTTTTTCACATTGAAGGAGATGCATTTTAATTAAAGACCTAACTCAGTTTTTTTTGTTACAGATAAAATTAATATATAAATATAAAATTGAAAATATAAATATAATTGAACATAAAGTGAAAGTCCCACTTGATTACAAAGGACATTATTTACATTTACATTCTTGTGTCACCCAAATAAGGATAGGTTCAGTACTGAGTCTGGTTTCTCTCAAGGGTTCTTCCTCAAATCATTTCAGGATCAAATCATTCTCGCCACAGGCTTGCTCATTAGTGATAGATGTTAGAGATAAATAGTAAGTTCATTTTAAAGTTTACGTATTGTATTCTGTTCTATGCTTCTGTAAAGCTTCTTTGAGGCCATGTCAGTTGTTAAAAGTGCTATACAAATAGATTGAATTGAATTGAATTGAAAAAGGTGAGTGCTCGGTCAGCTTGTCCTTTTTACGGTGGGTATATTTTCTTTATAGCAGAGAATGTCAAATTCTCTTAAACATTGGCATTATTATATTAATTTAACTCAAAATATCATTTTCAGAGCATTAAAAATCACCTACATCCTGCACACACGATTTCATGACCCTAGTTTAGTGTCTCGTGGCTTCATTAAGATGTGTACATGTCATATATAGAAACCATATTGCTATGGAAAAATTATAATCTACCTTTAGATGCATGTCTGTGCTCGTCAGCGCTTCATTATTTAAATTGTTTCTTGCATTTATCTTATAATATTGTATTACATTATGCAACAAAGAAAAAAAAAACACAATTTCTTTTCTTCACTCAGCATTTTCTATCTCTGATTCCTTATTTAAAGGTGTGGTGTAGATGCTATACAAAAACCCTGTCACTGAAGACAAATCTGGCTGCCTCAGAGTACTACAGTACATGCAGGTGACTTTAATCATTTGAATGCGAAACTCAGAAAATCCATTTCTCAAGATGAAGATGTTTTGGCCATATTTTTTCAAATACTGTATATCACTCAAATATAAATACAATCCTTAATTAAAAATGTAAATGTACAATTATGTTTCATGTTCAGAAATGAAAAATAATGTGTATCTTGCAAAAACACATCACGAGACATAATGTTAAATTAACAGAATGATTTTTAATGAATTAAAATATGGTAAAAAAAAAAACAGTTTAAACAGGATTGTATATATTGATCATTAATGAGCTGAAGGTAAATGCACACACATTTACAGTTTACACACACACACACACACACACACACACACACACTCACACACACACACACACACACACACACAGCACCTGATGTTTCTGTGTGATCTGTGTCAGAGTGTGAAGCAGATCACTGTGGCTTGCTGGCCTCATTTCAGCTCTGGATTAAAATGTTTATCAATTATCGCTCCATCAGGACTCGCTCTTCACTCCATGCTGCGCTAATTGAATCATTAAATAATTTTTGCCTCCTCAGGAGATGCACACACACACACACACACACACACACACACACACAAACACACACTCACACACAGCATTTGCAAACATGGCCTCGGTTGCCAGATATGTTTATTAATTCTCCCTACAGAGTCTGGAGGCCATGCCAGCCATGTGTCTGTCTCAGCTGGAGGTCTCGCCATCGGAAATAAATGGAAGTGCTGTGATGGAATACAGAGAGAAAAGGGTAGAGGAAAAAAACAGATAAAAGCCTCCCGTCGAGTAAATGTGTTGTTATCCCAGGAAGCAGGAGAGAGTAGTATGTGTTTGGGGGATGAAGTTAAGTCCTGAAAAAAACAGGAGCACAAACCATGTTTTATTGAATTGTCATTGCTAGTGATGTGAAAAGTAAAAACTAAAAAAGGTCATAATAATAATAATAATAATAATAATAATAATAATAATAATAATAATACATTTCAAATGCATAATTTATTTCAAATGCATTTGAAATGCATACATTTCATCTACAAGTCACTTAACACATCTAGATAACCCAGTTTGTTGATCACAAGCGTTTGGACTAAGCATTTTTATGCAGATATCTTATTAAGATCCTATGAAAAGGGTCAAACTTAACTATGTTAGAGTTTAAATACACTTATGATCAAATACTAACACTGCCGTAACTCCTTCTGGCCAATCAGAATCAATACTTTATCAGAACAGTAGAATAAAGATAAAGATCTAGAATGTATTGTAAATGCAGTATAAATAATATCTAGATAATAAAGTAATTTAATTATTGTATAACCTTTATTCAGAAAAAAATGTGTGTCTGTGTGTATCTACGAGAGAGAGAGAGAGAGAGAGAGAGAGAGAGAGAGAGAACAACTTGTCCATTCATTGCACTGGTCTCTCTCCAACATGCTCCATTAATCTGCTGAGCGTAATCAGCTGTGATAATGACAGTGGTGATGATGATGATGAGGATGGCACTTAAATGACGAATACTTGTGTAATAGAGTGTAGAGAGTCTGTCAACACATAGCTATTAACCCCAGACCTGCTATACTTCCCTAAACACTAGTTACCTGCCCACTGCAGGTCTTTAACCCCCCTACTTTACAAACTCATTCACTACTGACCTGCCCACTGCACATCCATCTTTAACCCCCCTGGTCTACTGAGCTGCACACTGGTTGTCCATCTTGAACCCCCCCTGCTCTACTGATCTGTACACTGGATGTCCATCTTGAACCCCCTTACTCTACTGACCTGCCCACTGCACATCCATCTTTAACCCTCCTACTGTACTCTACTGACCCATCCAATACTGTCCTGCCCACTACACCTCCATCTTTAATCCCCTACTCTACTAACTCACCCACTACTGGCCTGCCCACTGCACATCCATATTTAACCCCCTACTCTACTGACCTGCACACTGGATGTCCACCTTCAAACCCCCTACTCAACTAACTTACCCACTTCTGACCTGCCAACTACACCTCCATCTTTAACCTCTTTACTCTACAGACTGCTCTTTTTACCACATTCTCTAATTGGTTATCTGTATTGGTTCACCCACAGCACCACCACGTTTAATCCCTATGCTCTACTTGCCCACCCACTGCTGACCCACCCACTTCACTGCCATCTTCAACCTGTCCATTCTACTGATCTGCCCTCTGCTGTCCCACTCACTTCACTGCCCTCTTCATGCCCTTATACTACTGGCCCACCCACTGCTGCCCAACTATTGCACAGGCATCTCTAACCACAGTAGAATAGAGAGATTAAACATAGTGGTGAAGTAGAAGGCCTATGATCCATCTATTTCACCACTATCTTTAATCTCTTTACTTTACTGACCTGCCTTGTGCCAACAGCCAAATCATGCTAATATTCATTATAACTGCACGCATGCGATATTCTATAATATTCTTTAAGTAGGATTAAGTTTGAGTTTTTTTCTTTGATAGTGTAGTTTATCAGATGGTGTAGTTTATCAGGTAGTTTGTTTGGTATTGTTGTTTATTATAGCTGGGTTTAAAATTCTAAGTTAATTGTCCCAGTTGTTCAGAAGAGTAATATATTAACTCATTTAAAACACTGTGTGCTTATTAGCTGAAAAAAGGAACTTGAACACATACACTGTGTGCATGTGTGCATGTGTGTGTGTGTGTGTGTGTGTGTGTGTGTGTGTGTGTGTGTGTGTGTGTGTGCAAAGGCAGCTGTTGACCGTCTCATGAATACACTGAGGCAATTTGTTCACAATGCCTTTAATCCTTATATTCAAGTCCTCTCACAGGCTCGATTTAGTCTCAACTCCATCAACAAGCTGCTATTTTTAACCTCCAGTGATTCACTATTCACTACAATGCAACTTAAATAGGGAAACTCTCCTTCATTTACCTTTTTACCAAACAGAGCTCTGAAGAAATGTCAGCAATTTGTTTTCAATAGACACTCTAAAGCTGCAGCGATTTTCACTCACACAATCTCCATCTTCTATTTTTGCAAGCAAAGCACTAAAGCTTAGATTCAGGAATCGGATGTGTTGTGTAAAAATCATAGATGTAGCCTTAAGAGAAGAGGAAAATATGCAAATCTTATACCAACCAACCAACTATCCGGCCTGGGGTCGATTCATCTCCCCTTTGATTTTTTTATTTTTTTTTTACCCATGTACACCACGTGTGTATTTCACGAAGAGCAATTACACCAGTTGACTAAATATCGATTTACTCTCAGCACTTTAAAGAGAGAGAAAATAATTGAAGAATGTTACTACAGGACATTTCTGCAGAGCAAGTGACGAATCAGATGTAAGACGCAGAGGCTGCAGATTTCACACGCTCGATGGGAGGTTTGTGAAGTCAGACACACGATGAGTTATCTATCTTTCAGCTGAAAAATATGCCGAATTACATTTATTCCAAGCACGGTCTACACTTTCTTAGAGTGTGCTTTACTGAGACACACCATGTCCCATTCACCAAGACTGACTATTTACACTTTAACTCAATAACTAATCTACACATGTTAATAATAACTATTAAGACATATTCACTTGTACATTTTACATGTGTTGGATTTCTCACATTTCACACAAAAAGTTCATGTGGAAATAAAATTTGTGTTTACATTTCATCTTTTTCATGTAGCAAGATTAAACTGAGTGCCTGAAGTTCCATATTCAGAGATGTTTTGCTTCTTCATTCATTCATTTTCTACCGCTTATCTGAACTACCTCAGGTCACGGGGAGCCTGTGCCTATCTCAGGCTTCATCGGGCATCAAGGCAGGATACACCCTGGACAGAGTGCCAACCCATCACAGGGCACACACACTCTCATTCACTCACGCAATCACACACTACGGACAATTTTCCAGAGATGCCAATTAACCTACCATGCATGTCTTTGGATCGGGGGAGGAAACCGGAGTACCCGGAGGAAACCCCCGAGGCACAGGGAGAACATGCAAATTCATTCATTCATTCATCTTCTACCGCTTATCCGAACTACCTCAGGTCACGGGGAGCCTGTGCCTATCTCAGGCTTCATAGGGCATCAAGGCAGGATACACCCTGGACAGAGTGCCAACCCATCACAGGGCACACACACTCTCATTCACTCACGCAATCACACACTACTGACAATTTTCCAGAGATGCCAATTAACCTACCATGCATGTCTTTGGATCGGGGGAGGAAACCGGAGTACCCGGAGGAAACCCAGAGGCACGGGGAGAACATGCAAATTAATTTATTAAATTAATAATTATTGATAATCTTATCAATAATAAATTAAATAGCAATTCCAGCAGTGTATGATAATAAAATGGTCTGAATGTATTGTTAATGTTGATGTGAAACTCATTTGTCTGTCATTAACATTGTCGCTAGGCATGTTAAACCTGATTCCATCACTATGTAACTCAGGCTGGAGTTTTACTGCTAACCCAGGCGTGTAGTTAAAGCTAAAAATAATGAGCTCATCGTAAACAAACAGTGTGAATTGTATTTGTATGAAACATTTCACCCTTTTGGATTGGAGTGGATAATGGTGATAATGGACTCACACACTCGCTCACGTCTTTCTAATGGACATGTAAAGTAATGCAGCAACTGTGTGTTTAGTAGCATGACTTTAATTTATTAAATGTGTCCTCACACTGTCCTTTAAAAAAAATGCCACCCTATATACCGGATGTGGTTTGTGGTACTGCTGCTGATTTGTTGGTAAATATTGTATTCCCCAAAAATTTTCTTTCTTTCATATCAGATTTAGATCAGATTCAGATTTGTTGGCTCAGATACACTTTTCAAGTCAAGTCAATTTTCATCATTCATTTATATAGCTTACAACACATGATTACATAAAGTGCAATACACAAACAACAGCGTGAGATGAGTGAAGGACAATAAATATGGCAAGCAGAATAATAAATACACATAATATAAGTGACAGTAAACTGTAAACTATTGGCAGTGTAGCATGTGTTTAGTGTCTGATGCAGCTTAGTAAAGTATGTTAGTGTTTAGTAGTATGGAGTGCTACTGTGTTCAGAGTTTGACTATCCTAGGTGAGCGTTAGGAGTCAGAAGGGTGTTGAGTAATCTGACTGCCTCAGGGATAAAACTGTTGCAGATTGTGCAGGTGGTGGCACGGACGCTCCTATATCTTCTGCCAGAAGGCGGGAGGGTGAAGCGTACATGAGATGAATGTGGGCTTTGCAAATGCAGCGGTTGCTATTGAGGTGTTCATGGTGGGTAGAAAGACCCCATGATATTGTTCATTCATTTTTTTAACTATTTATTTTATCCTTCATTTCGATTTTCTTTTTAGTTTGTTTAATTGACCAATTGATTATTTTCTTTCTTTCTTTCTTTCTTTCTTTCTTTCTTTCTTTCTTTCTTTCTTTCTTTCTTTCTTTCTTTCTTTCACCACCTCCTAATAATGTATTCATTATAGCCACAACCCCTTTTTACAGTTAAGCTGCTCTTTACTAGGTTACCATCAAAATTTGTAACATCTTCATAGGGATCTTTATCTCCTCTGTAAGCCGATCAGCAAAAATAGATCAAAGTAAAGATTATTAGTAAATGCCCTGCTTATAATTTTTTAAGGATTTTGTTTTTTTTTTGTTTTGTTTTGTTTTGCTTCTTTTTTTATCTCAGCAACGAGTGTTGATAAGACAACATGACTCTTGGAAGACATAAAAATACTATGACGTCTTAGGTACAGACATTGTGTGTGTGTGTGTGTGTGTGTGTGTGTGTGTGTGTGTGTGTGTGTGTGTGTGTGTTTGTGTGTTTAGCAGCTCAGGTGCTTCTTTTGGGTCTGAGCAGGCATCCCAGTGCCAGGAAAGCTAATCCTATTAATAAAACAAAAATCAAAGCAAACATGGCAGCTGTAACCTCTCTACACTCCCCTGCTGTGACCCTGAACCATGCTGGAATCTCACCAGCCATCCAGACATGAAGTGTGAGTGTGTATGTGTGTATATGTGTGTGTGTTTGTGTGTGTGTGTGTTTGTGTGTGTCTGTGTGTGTGAATCCGGACAAGTTTCAACAAAACTAGGCTTTGCAGAAACACACAGGTTTTAGCAGAAATGGTTTCTCACAACACGAACACAAACTACAAACTGAAACAGTGCTGTTGATATCTGCATTGTGATTGGTCAGGAGAAAAAAATCTGCTGTAATAACGTATACAGCAGGCTCTCCACATATAATACATTGCAAGACGTCTTTTACTTTTTGAAATGGTAAAGTATCTGTAAGGAGCTGTGTACTTAAAAACATATACTGTATATGGAATGAGTCTCTAGTTTTAACACAGTCCAGCATCAACAAAACAGAGGAGTTTACTCTTTATGGTCTTCTTGTTCTTAAAATAATGTATAATTACCTGTGACAGGTTAGTGAATTGTATGTCACTACAGTATATTATATGTACTGTATGTTCATTTAAACGGCTGTCAGAAAAAAATTTGTGTGTATGTGTGTGTGTGTGTGTGTGTGTGTTTGTGTATGTGTGTGTGTGTGTGTTTGTGTGTTTGGTAGTCACAGCTCCAATTTCCTTATGTGTCTTTTGCTCAGTAGCCTAACCACCTGAGCTCTAATTGCATGCACACTTACATATCCACACACACACACACACACACACACACACACACACACACACACACACACACACAGACACACAAATGCACAAACAAAATTTATAACAATAGTAATAGCAAGTAATGATTTTAATAATAATTGTAGTAGTAGTAATAATAATAATAATAATAATAATAATAATAATAATAATAAAAAAGAGAATGAATATATATATATATATATATATATATATATATATATATATATATATATATATATATATATATATATATATAAAATTGAAATAATTACAAAAATATGAATAAAACTTGCCCTGTGATGGGTTGGCACTCCGTCCAGGGTGTATCCTGCCTTGATGCCCGATGACGCCTGAGATAGGCACAGGCTCCCCGTGACCCGAGGTAGTTCGGATAAGCGGTAGAAAATGAGAGTGAGTGGGTGAATAAAACCAAGGACTGTTGGTAGTGCTTCTGCAACACACTAAAAATAATAACAAAGAATATTAGAAGCAAACAACAATGGCAACAATAATAAAACTGTAACAATAATAATTTCTCTGTCCATTCATCCATCTGTTTGACTGTGGATCGAAAACAAACTCGGAGGCTAAGCAAATAAAAAGGTCAAAAGGTCAGAGAGGTTGCAGTGGCTGCCATCTTCTTTAACCCCTGTCCCCTTCTCTGTTCTTTTCACTTCCTGTGCTTTCAGCTCTTAAACTCTCGTATTGTCATTCGCTCCATTCATCCCTATCTCAGGGAGGACTGACTATATGTTAATTAACATTTCCTTCAGTGCGCTCAGTGCTTCAGGGCTCACATTCGTCAGGGTTCATGTTCCTTTTCTCCTGTCTACAGTATCTCATACAGAACTCAGACACTTCATCTCTAACACACTTTCCCATCATACACACAGATTCATTAGCTGAGACAAAAGCAGATTTCCACGTTTTTTCTTTTGCATTTTATTTTCATTTCTCTGTGTGTTTGTGTGTGCGCATGTGTGTGTTTGTGTGTAGCAGGTGTCTGTGATCTCAGAAAAACGCCCGACTCGACTACCTTTAACCTAGCATGGATGAATAGACAGACGCAAACACAGGACCTAAGCAAATGTTTGTGGTACAAAAAAAATCCGAGGACAGGACGAAGAGGAGGAGGGCGTTCTGGTTGTGTGTCCGTAAAGGCCGCATTACTATTCGCTCCTGTGACGACTTAATCCTTGTAAACATCTCATTTGATTACACTGGAGGTATCGTTTTTCCACATTAAAGAAAAGATACACCGCTTAGTGAAAAGAAGCTCTTTTGTGTCAGGTCTGAAAACACACAGCATTCAGTAGCTGAAAGAGAAGACATTGCAGGAACACACACACATTCAGTCCTCTACAAAATCATAGAGCCATGTGACAAATGTGACATTCATATACATTAATGTCTCGCACACATACCCTTTTATTTCTACATTTACATTTATGGCATTTGGCAGACATACTTTTCCTAAACGACATACATTTTGTTTCATTTTATGAAAATGAATGATGTCGTAACCTTCCAGTCTGTAGTCCACCACTTTTAGCTCCCACATCCCCATATATATATTTATAAATATATTTTACAAAATTGTTCTTGATTTTAACAATATAATTTTTCAGGGATACTTTTTTTATGACAATTTGGTCTAGTTTAGGATTTAAGGATTAAGGATTTAAACTTAAAAAGCAAAAAAATAATATCATAAAAAAATTACCCTTTTAGGGAGGGTAAAAATAGTGAAATCTGCAATATTGCTATAAATGATTTTATAGTCACATGGTTATGAGACTGCAATGACACTTGGATTCCAGTGAACAGAAAACAACGCCTCTGCTTCAAATGTCAAGTGTGTTTTACATGATTTATGCTCAAGGTAAACAAGCACAGCTCTGTGTGTTCGCAAACATGCAGCCACACACACATATACGTAATATCTGTCCTAAGATCTTTGAAAGTAAATAAAGGTGTGATGTAGTAATCTTTATAAGATCCATAAATAGATTTTATAACCACAATCTGTGACATAAATTAGTTTAATACATAGTTACTGAATAATACAAACACAGTAAATCTTCCACTACCGTACTGTACACTGTGTGTGTGTGTGTGTGTGTGTGTGTGTGTGTGTGTGTGTGTGTGTGTGTGTGAGGGAGAGAGAGAGAAAGAGAACGGCTTCATTAGCTGTTAATGAAGCAAGGTAGTTACTATCCTCAGATACATAAACTCTGAGAGTTGCAAAAATAAACATAAAAAAAAGAAATCGCAGACAGCTTGTCATGTTACTGAGAAACAAGGCACTCCATGTTTCAGAGGTGGTTGTGGTTGTTCTTTTGCAGTGGTATTTCCTTTTAATTTTAGTTATTTCATTAATCCATGAAGAAAATTATTTTGAGTGAACCTTTAATTTATCCCTGTTTTTATTATAATACATATCACTGTTGTGACGTATCTGTTTCAGAACCAGTTTAAACATTCACACAAATACACACTGTCCGTGACCACACACGTCTGTGTTTTTGTGTGTGTGTGTGTGTGTACATGGGTGGTGGCATGTGTACATATGAAGGTTAGCAGTGTGTCAGTGCGCAAAGCAACACTTAGAAACCCCATACTGGATAGAAACCCCATACTGGATATGTAAATAATACATAATCATAATGTAATAACATATACAGTGTACTATACTAAAGTGCTACAGTACATAATATTAAGCATAAAGGATGTATAGGATGTATATTATATAGCACTTATACTAGTACACATAGTGTATGCATGGTAATATATTTGTATAACTAAATCATAACCCTGAAAAAGATACAAAGATACAACATATATCGTATACAACAAACTATATTTATAGAGCAGTATGCATATGGAACATAGTATAATTCTATGCATATATGATGTATAATAGTATAGTAGTATATTGTACATTAGTACTTATTGTATTAGTAAAGTAGCCTAGTACATATAAAAGTAGAAGTATGGATATAGTAATTATGGTACATCAAGTATTGCTGGAATATGCCGTATATTACATACTATATCCATGGTATACCTACTGTGTGATAACATGAATATGATACATATTGTAGTTTAGTAATATGCATTTAGCATTTATAATAGCATAGTATACATTAGTAGTATTATGAACACTTGTTAACCTGCAAATTCATACAGTTATCTAATCAGCCATCCCTGTGGTAGTGGCGCAATGCAAAAAATCAGGCAGATACAGGTCAAGACCTTCGGATAATGTTCACTGCAAACAGTAAAAGTATGATTAAATTATTTCAAAAACTACTGATCTCTTGAGAATGTCTTGGGTCATCTCACAGGATGTTTTTGTACTATGTACAGAGACTGTTGTGGTTGAAATTCCCAGACAGACCCAAGATATGCATATAAATATAAATGTAAATATAAATATGAAATCTATCTATCTATCTATCTATCTATCTATCTATCTATCTATCTATCTATCTATCTATCTATCTATCTATCTATCTATCTATCTATCTGGCATTCATTGTGTTAATATATAACAAAAGTTATACTGTATGTGTACTACATTCTGCTTTATTT
Organism: Tachysurus vachellii; assembly: GCF_030014155.1. Classification (NCBI taxonomy): domain Eukaryota; kingdom Metazoa; phylum Chordata; class Actinopteri; order Siluriformes; family Bagridae; genus Tachysurus; species Tachysurus vachellii. The sequence continues at coordinate 31,946,598 of NC_083460.1, forward strand.
TCTTGGTTTAGTGAATAATATTCCTATTAAATAACCATGCTTAAATAGACCATTTTGAGCAGTTATTATTATTTTTTACAGTGTTACAGTGACTTTTTTGGATGAGGCTGTATGTAGACGAAAAAAAGACAAGACAAAGAAGCCAGGCGTCTGTGTTTAGGTTCGTCTTTAATGCCTTTTCTCTCTTTTTCCTTTTGTTTCTCATTCCCGTCCCTCTTTTTTCAGCTAAATTGATTTTTTAATTATTCATTGTTTTAGTGCATGATTGACACCATCAGCTTGTTAATGAATCTCTGTCCGACTTGGTCATGATTTTGAGGATAAAGCTGAACTTCCTTGAATTCTTAAGAATTACAGAGATACATACAATTCTTTCAGTGAAAAAAAGTAAATAAATGAAATTAAACAGCACAGAAGCTATTACAAAGCTCAGAAATGCCCATTTGGACATTTTCTAACTGCACATGTTTGCTCCAATACTACATGCTAGTTCAAGCCTCAGTCATTTTAGTGTATGTGTGTGTGTGTGTGTGTGTGTGTGTGTTTTAACAAATGGTACTATAGTATAGTATAGTAGTATAAATGACTATATTTGCTAGCTCCTGCACAAAGTGAAGTCATGTACATTATCAATATCAAGCAATATAATTTTTATGTTTGTAGATCAATTACTGTTTTGAAACTATTTATATACTTACATAACTCTAATAAAAAAGTCCCCTAAACATTGTAGTTATTAAAAGAAATCTATGCAAATTGATAAATAGTTTTAATATGTTTAAATGTTTTTCATTTTCATATCAGTGTCAAATACAGGACTGTTATTCGTCAGAAGGTGAGGATTTGTTTTCTATAACAGCTAATTTGACAGTACAGCTGCAAATCACAGGTTTTATACATCTTCTTATAAATGTAAAAACATAACACAGTTACTTGAAAATATTCTTGGTTTTGACCATTAACTTAACAGAATTACAGTTTATAGCTGCTATAATGAAAATGAGAACTTGTTTTATGGACATTCCATAATATTAAATGTAACAATATATGACTTTTAAAACCCTTCCTTTTTATCACATCATCTACTCACTAAGTATTTTAGTGTAACAGCACAACACACAGTGTTTTATTATTTACCTAATGGTATGAGAATGAAGAAACCAAGTTCTATGAATATTCATGAATATGCAAAATGTCTCACTGTTGTCTCTAACTGAGCTTGTCCTTAGCCCCGCCCCTACTAGACTCTGTTTGAAATGTAAAAAGGTGAATTTGGCACTCATAACATTAATTTACATAATTTAAACATCACATTTTGCATTCTCGTGGGTATTTTAATTGTTTTCATATCTGAATAGCTAGTTTGTAGACTGCATTAACACATTCATCTTTAACATAGACTTGATGGAGAGCCTGGTAGAAACCCACACACATGAGGAGAACATGCAAATCTCTGCACAGACAGTAACTTGAGCTTGGGAACAAAACCAGGGTCCTTGGAGCTGTGACATGACAATGCGCCAAGTTTCAAATGCATATGAATAAGTAATAATAAAAAGCAATGCATCACAATGTAGGGATTATGGCTGTCTGAGATTAGTCTATTGACAGCTATAACAAAGTGCAAAGTGAAGCTAGTTCATGTAAATAAACATTTGAACTAGGACACCTAACTGGCAGACTAAAATGTATTGCTTGGTTTAATTAGATGCTTGCTTGTTTTCTTTTAAATCTAAGAATCATTGCCATTTTATTAACTAATAGGTTATTAGCTATTTTTGGAAATCAGTGTTCAGACAGAAGCATGTACAGTATGGCATGTAGACTCTGTTCTCATGTTTAAGCCATAAATAAAATCACCTTCAAAATATTGGAGCAAATAAATGAACAGATCATTATACATAGTGAACCACAATGCAAAGGAAAGCCTCATGACTGGATTAATGTGGATTTATCTATTTGTCTGTGTATCAAAGATTTTATTAACCCATCAAACCTGTCAAGACTAACACTCTCAGAGGTTCTCACCTCACCGAGAGTTTTATCAGCACATTCGTCTTGGAAGTGTCTCAATTCCGAAGTGGTCTGTTTGCCTTGGGTCATGATATGGTCTCAAAGGGAACTGGGCGTAGTTCTCTTTGCATTTAGCAGCAAAGGTAAATGAACTGCGGGGCTCCTTATCAAAAGGGCCGAGCCGGGAGTTCAAACAAAATGTGTGGTGTTTAAAAAAAACGAAAAAAAGGAAAAAGAACAGAATGGGAAAGGTTCAGGCAGTGCAGATGAAGCCTGAAGTGTATATATATGAGGCTTTAAAAAAGGGGGAAACTGTTAAAAAATTATAAGATGTTCCCTAATGTTCAGAACAGACTATACACATAGTACAGTATATATATATATACACATGTATATATATATTCTTATTGACACTAAGTTCATACACTATATGCCTATATTCTATACACTATATATACATTATATGCTCACTATACTGTATATTTATATTCTAAACACTATATACACAAGCAGTTACTAATGCTGTTATTTAAGAAAATGAGATGTATGAATGAATGAATAAATAAACAATTCAGATAAATAATTCAGGAAATGGGTTTGAGAGAATTTTCCTTTCTTTTCATTGGTATATCCCAATATATATATAGATTTTATTGTTAACACGTCTATTTTCCATTATGGATAACACAAACACATCTAAAAAAGAGAGAAAGCTCTGTATTAAAAGTGAATAGTGGGATTATGTGATGCACAGGTTAGAAAAAGGATGGGGAATGCATTCGGGAAGATAACTAAAAGCTTCATTAAGCACACTCGAGCACTTCCCTCACTCCAGATCCTTCAGCCTTCAATCGAAACACGGCGCTTGATTTCCATAAGAAAGCTTCTGAGCCACAGGTAGAGAGTGAGAGAGAGAGAGAGAGAGAGAGAGAGAGAGAGAGAGAGAGAGAGAGAGAGACCCCTCAGCCCTCAGCATCTCTACCCATCCAGCAGTGTTCATATCACCTTCATTATTAATGCTGTGCACTTGAAAACTAGGAGGCAAAGATTCCAGAAAAGCTTCAATTACGCTCACTCTCCCTGGGCCGCATTTATTAAGTGGTAATTTTCCTAAGCAGGGCTAAATAGAGGGAAAATGCAGGTCTGCAGCAGATATAAAAGCCAGCGAACATTCTTTTCTCCTCCACCAGCCGTCTAATCCGAGCAGATGAGAGATGGGCTCTAGCAAAGACGCTATGGATTATTTGTTTACGTGAAACTAAGAGCACTGCATTTTTTTTTAAGATTTATGGTGCTAACAATATAATCGTGTACTCTCACCCGCCACACTAAGTGGAGTTCAAAGACGAGCGTTTTTTCAGCATATTAGGATTATTAATCAGCTAATGCTCTCCCTATGCTGTTAAAATCCTCAGAGATGGGCTAATTGTAGCTCAGGAAAAGCAGAATCCTGTAGAAATCCTGTGACCTTAATGCAGTGCAGTTCACAGTATATCAAAATGTAACAGCAAAATATTCTATAAACTGTAATAGTGTGTATTTCATGTGACCTTGTTTGAATGATTTCTGTCATATTTCACTGTCTTACATATCAAAATGTGGAATTTATCATAATAAAGTAATACTAAATCAAATGTTATAAAATTTTCTACATACAAAAACAGACAAGAATATAACAATACCCACTTTTGTGATGTAACCTCACATATATCTTATTGGCTATTAAAGTGCAACATAAAACTATGTTGAATGAAGAAGAAAAATTTCGATGTAAAAATAAAACGTATGAGATGAGAGGCTCTTTCTGGCTGCATGCCACCATCGCTTCCCATGCTAAAGCTTTAAAAGCCCCAGATCAGTGCACCTGCACCAATTATTATCCAATTAGTAAGAAGTACTCTATAATTACGGGCAAACTTTCACAGCGAGCCATAAAAATGCGTTTCAAATGGAGCAGTGTGAGTATTTTGGGAGGATTAGCTGTACAAGCTTAATCAGGGCTGATGATCAGTTGCTCATCTTGCTAAGCATGCCATTCTCAATTTGTTAGCATTTAGAGCTGTATAATGCACAGCATGATTTATTACTTATGGCTTTGGGGTGAAACAGAAATGTTTCTTTCAGATCTTGTACTTATTTAACGGACTGAATAGTATACTCTAAGCTCTTCTGCACATAGTTTAAAAATATACAGTCTAGATCATCCTGAAGTTAGGTGTGTTATTCTCTAACACCCAGGTCAAATAATTACACCTATACTCCTGACTCCACCGCCTCAGCAACCTACAGCCATACACCAGGCCCCACCTCTTAGGTTTTTGCAACCCCTTTCTCTGTTTCTCATCTCTCTGGAGTCATTCATCAGAAGCCATACACCTGGCTCCACCCCTTGCCTTATTCTTGACTCCACCCATTACAATACACCTAGCTCCACCCGTCTGCTTACTGAAGCCAGGAGCCATACACATGCACCCTCTACAGATTGATTCCAGACCTTAACCTCCTGTTGCCATAAACCTATACTTGGCATATTCCTCCATACATTTACTTACCTCTATACACCCACACATCATAAGCCACACACCTAACTCCACTCCCTTAACTTTTTTGAAGCTGTAAACCTGACTCTACCCCCTCAGGTTTCCGAAGCTTTACAAATGTCTCAGTCCCCTCATCTTTCTGAAGCTTTACACCTGAGTCCATCCCCCCATCTCTCTGAAGCTGTACACCTGTCTCAAGCCCCTGATCTTTCTTAAGCTGTATAACTGTCTCAATCCCCTTAGGTTTCTGAAGTTGTATACCTGACTCCACCCTCTCATCTTTCTTAAGCTATACACCTGTCTCAATCCTCTCAGGTATCTGAAGCTGAAGACCTGACTCAACCCCCTCATCTCTTTTAAGCTGTTCACCTGACCCCACCCCCTCAGGTTTCTGAACCTTGAAACCTGTCTCAACGCCCCATCTTTCTGAAGGTGTATACCTGTCTCAACCCCCTCAGGATTCTGAAGCTGTATGCCTGACTCCACCCACTCATCTTTCTTAAGCTGTAAACCTGTCTAAACCCCCTCAGGATTCTGAAGCTGTATGCCTGACTCCACCCACTCATCTTTCTTAAGCTGTAAACCTGTCTCAACCCCCTCAGGATTCTGAAGCTGTACACCTGACTCCACGCCCTCGGGTTTCTGAAGCTGTACACCTGACTCCACCCCCTCATCTTTCTGAAGCTGTACACCTGACTCCATCCCCTCATCTTTTGTAAGCTGTACACCTGTCTCAATCCTCTCAGGTTTCTGAAGCTGTACACCTGACTCAACCCCTCATCTTTCTAAAGCAGTACACCTGTCTCCACTCCCTCAGGTTTCTGAACCTTGAAACCTCTCTCAACCCCCTCATCTTTCTGAAGCGGTACACCTGTCTCAACCCCCTCATCTTTCTTAAGTTGTATACCTGTCTCAACCCCCTCAGGTTTCTGAATCTTGAAACCTTTCACAACCCCCCATCTTTCTGAAGCTGTACACCTGTCTCAACCCCCTCATCTTTCCTAAGCTGTATACCTGTCTTCACCCCCTCAGTATTCTGAAGCTGTATACCTGATTCCACCCACTCATCTTTCTTAAGCTATAACCTGTCTCCACTCCTCAGGTTTCTGAATCTGAACAACTGTCTCCATCCACTCATCTTCCTGAAGCTGTACACCTGACTCCACCCCTTCAGGTTTCTGAAGCTGTACACCTGACTCCACCCCTTCAGGTTTCTGAAGCTGTACACCTGACTCCACCCCTCAGGTTTCTGAAGCTGTACACCTGACTCCACCCCTCAGGTTTCTGAAGCTGTACACCTGACTCCACCCCTCAGGTTTCTGAAGCTGTACACCTGACTCCACGTCCTCAGGTTTCTGAAGCTGTACAACTGACTCCACCCCCTCATCTTTCTGAAGCTGTACACCTGACTCCATCCCCTCAGGGTGCTGAAGCTGTACACCTGTCTGAAGCCCCTCGAGTTTCTGAAGCAGAACACCTGACTCAACCCCCTCATCTTTCTTAAGCTGTACACCTGTCTCCACCACCTCATCTTTCTGAAGGTGAATACCTGAATGAACCCCCCTCTTCTTTCTTAAGCTTTTAAGCTGTACACCCATATCCACCCCTCATCTTTCTTAAGCTGTACACCTGCCTCCACCCCATCTTTCTTAAACTGTACACCTGCCTCCACCCATCATCTTTCTTAAGATTTACACCTGACTCAACCCCTCATCTTTCTGAAGCTGTACACCTGACTCCACAACCTCATCTTTCTGAAGCTGTACACCTGACTCCACCACCTTATCTTTCTGAAGCTGTTCACCTGACTCCACCCTCTAAGGTTTTTAAAGCTGTACACCTGTCTCAAGCCCCTTAGGATTTTGAAGCTGAACACCTGTCTCAACCACCTCATCTTTCTTAAGCTGTACAACTGACATCACCACCTCAGGTTTCTGAAGCTGTACATATGACTCCACCCCCTCATCTTCCTGAAGCTGTACACCTGACTCCACCCCTTCAGGTTTCTGAAGCTGTACACCTGACTCCAGTCAACAGGATTCTTCAGCGAGACACAGTCCCACTTCTCTGGAGCCACACATCTAACTCCAACCCCTCAAATTCCTTAAGACATACATTTGACTCCATCCCACAGATTGCCAGGGATATATATTGAAGACATCTTAACTCTCTAAACGATACTACTGGTGCTGTCTCCTACACTCTCGAAAGCCATACACCTAGCCATTCGTCTTTATTCTCTGAACCCATGCACATGACCCCAAGTGAGCAAATTCTAAAATTATTATTATTATTATTATTATTAAAAACATTAGTATTATTATAAATAATCAAATTATTATTATTGTTAATTGTACTTTCTGTAAAACAACTTTGGGTTTAAAAAAGGTGTTTAATAAATTTGAACTATTATTGTTGTCAATCAAAATTACAAACAACATATACATTTTTTTGCCTTCTGGCAAATTTGAGGCATGCATGTTGCAATAAATCTTCATTTTGACATCTGTCAGATTTGTCAACATGGAGATCGCTCTAAAATTAAAGAGCAGAAAATGGCCTCAAACCCTTTTCCCTGCAATTTAGTAACATTTTATGGGGGATATGATCAGCTTCATGTCTGACTTTACATACATTGTCATTTCAATTCTCAGAACAGGCACAAAACATCAGAAGCGAGTCAAACATGTTTGCTTTAAAGTGTAAAATCAGATGTTTCATCTGTACAAAAAAACGTAGTTGAGAATACATTTTCAAATTGCAGCTCGTAAATTGGGGCTCCGTTCCATTTCCGACATGTCCAGGTGAGATTGAAAACAGAACAAAAGGAAGCTAGTTGAGGAAAAGCAGCACGGCAGCACCTTCCCTAATAATTTGGGAGGCCTTGTGTGATCTGGCTGTCAAGGAAAGAGGAGTAGGAGGATGCTGAAAGAGTTGTAATATATGTCAAAACACTGCTTAATAGGAGGCATGTAGGGGACAGGAGAGGGGGAGGAAGGAACATTAAAAAGAGTGTCATTCAGCAAAGCTCGGATTTCAAATAAAATTCTAGCTTTGCTCCAGGACAGTGCAGGAATCGACACAGATGGATTTTCATTTTTCCAATAAGCTTTTTTCCCCAAAATGTTTGACATATGGAATGATTTCAGGTTTATTAATTTTTGTTGGAATAATGAAGAAAATACCATATAACATGACAAAATATTCACTGACTCTAAAAGATTTAGCTGATTATTCTATAATAATGCTTGTCACTGCATGTTAGCTGACGCTAGCAGTTAAGATAAATACCTGAAGTCACCTTTCACACTTCTATACTACCTATTTTTAATAATTCCCTGCTTCATTGCAAGAATTCGAAACATATAACACTATAACAACAAAACAAACTGTCATCCTTTATGGCCCCTTTATGCCCCTTTTCAGTTCTAGGCTACTAGGATTACATAACACTCATTTTTAAAACTTCCACTACAATATACATGTGTTTTCATTGATGTGTGAATCTTTCATGATCAAACAGTGATAAACATTGTCCTACATTGAATCCAGACTCTTTCTCTGTCTTTGTATAAAACTGATTCAGGAGCAGAGATACATATGAGCGTAGTTTCCATTGTCACAAAAGGAACCAAGTGATGCTAAGCTGTTATGACATCATAATAATATAATTATGCAAGTACCAGCAAATACCAAAGTGGTAACTTTTTTAGCTGTAAAACATGTATGGTCTCAAGCCCACTAAACACTGGAACACCGGCTGCACACCAGGCCTCTTCACCAGATCATCAATCTGGTCTGTTGAAGACTTTTGTGACTGAACGAGCACAAATCTCCTCAACCACCTTACAAAATATAATGTAAAAAGCCTTAGAGTGGAAGTTATTATAAAGGAAAAAGGGGGTTAAAATGGGTTGGGGCATTCAGAAAGCACACATGATAGTGATGGTCAGGTGTCCACATACTTTTGGTATATAGTCTATATAAATTAGGATAATTTCTTCTTTCAACTCATAAAACCAACATACAGATTTTTTAAAAATCTTTTTAAAATCAAGATACATTTTTATACATTTTTTAAATCTGAAAATAAAACAAAAACTCAAAACAAAGTGATAGATTCTGCAATTTAGAAAACAAGAAAATCATAAAAATCAAACAAGAAATTTAAAACGTATGAATAATTGCTATGTTTGCTAGCTAGTGATGAACTTAGATAATGATGAGCTCTTTCGTTTATTTTGTTTCATTATTTCATCTAGAATTATTATTAAAAAAATAAATAAGGAAAAGGACAAGAAAATTATACATTGCATTACATGCAATTAGATTGTAAATTGAGTCTGGATGTATCAGTGAAATAAGTAGGTGTTACTAAAGTACTGAAAATACTAAGAACATTATAGCAAGAATGTATAATGTCATAATACCGATTGTGTTATTATAGTTTTTACAGATTTCAAGTGACACACAACATATAGAAATATTTTGCCATCCTAACATTATCTCTGTCTCTGCAGCATGGTGTTAAAAGTACAGCAGTAAAACACATAGATAAGAAAAGAAAGTTTATTATCATAGCATTTTACTACAATGTATCATCACACCACTGGTTATAAACATCTACTGTTTTCAGCACACCTACAAAACGCTTTCTCTGAAGTGGAAAGAACATTCCTGGCTTTCTCAACTCAGGAAACTCCCCTTATCTAAGAAACATTTGTGATTTATTAACCAGGACGCATAAATGTTTGCTCTATAAATCTTACAGTGTATTTTCCAGACCAGTGTGCCGCTATGGTACTTCAGAACCGTTCCTGCTTATTCCGCCAGATGCACAGAGAAAGTTTCGGTGTGTTTGAGTTGAAAAGTATCATTAGTCGGCTTAAATCAATGAACACACATCTTTATTAGCAGCTTAAGTGATGCGTGAGACGGAGGGGAAGGCATTTGCTGTCAGCAACTTCTTGCTAAAATAATTACACAGCCTTTTTTACAGTTCTGTGATGTACACACACCTGGCTGTGTGTGAAATGTGCCCCGGGCCGAAATCACTGTTCACCTACTCTTGCTATGAATTAAACGTTATGTGTGTGTATGTGTGTGTGTGTATGTGTGTGTTTACTTATATGTGTGATTCAAAAATGATCAGTCAGACAGAGAGAGCAAGAAAATAAATTTGTCTCAAGGTAGACTAAAAATGAAATGTATTCCATTTACACAATGCAATTTCATTACATTATGCTAAACTGTAGGCTAGATTTGTTTATCTGTTAGCTACATTAGCCTCATACAGTAGCAATCGGATTTTGAAACCCTCTCCTGTCATTAGGCAGATCAGACTTTAAATCTGTGATCTTTTGTTCTTGCTAAGATTTGCCCTTTTCTTATTCACTGAACCAATGTTCGAATCAAGGAATCTTTTGATCAAGATTCACTCCTTGCTTGAGCACTCTTATTTCATTCAGTAAATCACTATTTGAATCAGTGAATGTTTCTTTATTGACCCAGATTCCCTCCTCTCTTGTTCTGCAAATGTTCTGCACACTATGAAACACATCTCTGCTAATTTGATTGTGCTAATCAGTACTTTTTATCAGAGGCTCACTGAATCAGTGAATCTTTCAGACATAACTGAGCTTTGCTTTTCAGTCATTCACTGGATCAATGCATGAATCAGTGAATCTTTTGGTCATGGATGAGATTTAATACTTTTTATTACTTCTTATATTTTGAATATTTAAAGCAGTGAATTTTTTGGTAGACACAAAGCTTCAGTCCTCTGTTGTTCAATTAGTGGTTGGTTCAGTGAATCATTCTGCAACAAGGTGATTCATTCTTTTGTTCAGAGAATCCATTTAGTTCCATTTGAGCTAATCCAGTGTGAGATTAAGATTTCAAGCATGTATTTGCAATATACACTTTCAGTACCACTTTTGCATTATATGAAAAGCTACAAATGAACAAATCATTTAAATGAAATAGATCCTAAAAGACTGAGACACTAAATACTGCATTTCTTTAATAAAAATGCATTTCTTTATTATATATCAAACAAGAATATGGTTGAGGTGCTTCAAAATCATCAGAGATAGATAGATAGAGAGAGAGAGAGAGAGAGAGAGAGAGAGAGGGAGAGAGAGTTTAAAAAGATGAAAGAAACAAAGGTATTCCATTAGAAGAGAGCCAATAAACTGGCTTAATCAGCTTCATTAAAAAGGAATCGTCTCAGTTTTAAAGCTTTGGATCCAAATAGCCGTCTCTCTCTCTCTCTCTCTCTCTCTCTCTCTCTCTCTCTCTCTCTCTCTCTTTCTCTCTTTTTTTGATCAGTCTACTGGTTTTCACTGGTGTCCATGCAGATAAAGCAGGATTAGTGAAGCCTACTGAGCAAATAATTGCCCTTGCTTTGAAATCCTGTGTTCAGAGAGGAATGTACACTCTGATATTTTTTCCCCATATCACCCTTAATAACCAACACTTTACGTCTCAGCTAATTCGCTCTTCTCTCTTGCTGTCACTCTCTGTGTCTCACTTTAATACCTAATTGATAAGCTAAATGCTAATCAGAAATTTTCTCAGAGGCAACTTGGTTGCAATCCACATTCACCAAGACGTGAACTTCAATGGACATGTTCAATTAATTAGTTATGTATTTATCTGAGTTTATTTTTAATGATGTGCACACCTGTGGAGCTCAGGCCTGTCGCTGAATTCTATAGAATACAAATTACAATTGTACAGTATACATTAGGATCATTCTTATATAGTTCACACACAAACAACACACACACACACATGATGCTAGAATAAAGATGACTAGACATGGTTTACCAAGGTTGGTGTGGAAGAAACCTGACCTCAAGCCCACTAAACACCTTTGTGGATGAATTTGAACAACAGCACACAAGGCCTCCTCGATGTTACTAATGCTTTTGAGGCTTAAAAAGCACAAACCTTCTCAGCCAGCTTCCAAAATATATTGTAAAAATCTTACCGTAAGAGTAGAGGTTATTAAGAGCAAAGGAGGGACTACATGGACTGATACATTCAATAAGCACTTATCAGCAATATAGTTATATAAATGCATATAAATATCTAAAATTATATAACATTAATAAAAATATAGTTTATATAATTATATAAGGACCATTTCTACAAACTTATATGACAAACTTCATGTAAGGTCTGTTGCCAGGTTAACAATCAAACCACAGTGGAGCAATGATAGAACTCAAAGCAAAATGTCAAATTCTGAAACAAATTAAGAAACAAGTAATTACTAAAAATCTATGTATTTTACATACATAGAGATTTCATCAACTGAGAGAACATCCAATAAAATGATTAATGACATACTATACAATTTAAAGCAGGAAAAGTATATGAAGATCATCTCATTGTGTTTATAAATTGTTAAATACATGCAGTAAATATATAAATTGGAATATAATTTGAGGTCACAAACACAGCAGACCGATAATCCATGATCTAATTCTAAATCTAAATGATCAAGTAACATTACTTTTATAAAATTTTTACTTTTATAAAAGTTTTTATATCATAATATGTGATATACATTTTATATCCCAATATGTGACCCCTATTATTTAATATTTTATTTTATGCTATTTATACACTATAGACGACACAACACTGAATAATTGCTCTATCGTATTATTTGTGAACAATACAAATGGAGACAGTGGAGTGAATCATTTAGAGAGTAAATCATTTGATTAGTCATTTTGCTAATACAATACATGATGAAATGAATATATAGAATATATAGGTCAATGTATAAAATAGATATGATCAGGTAGATAATTAGAATTTTTTTTTATTTGTATAGAATTATTGTTAATTGTAATAATTAGTTATAAAATTTTGATTAAATACAAAAAATTCAATTCCGGTTATCAAAAATAGCTCACATGAACCTCTCTAAAAAATGCATTAGATACTTTTTAGGTACTTTCAAATATACCAAAAGGTCATGTTCTAGTTTTTGATCCACTTCACTTTCGCTTTTACGTTAAAGCCGATTTGTGGAAGTTAATTAGTCATTTGTCATGTGACGCTGGAGACACAGGCATCTAATCCAGTGTTCAATAACCACACACACATACATACACAGACAAAGCAAGAGAGAGAGAGAGAGAGAGAGAGAGAGAGAGAGAGAGAGAGAGAGAGAGAGAGTAACAGAAAGACAGAGATCCCCTCGGACCCCCAAATCAACCCACTGAGAAATGTACACAAAGCTGCATTTGCTTAAGATACCATTGTGTGTGTGTTGTGGGGGCGCTTTGATTAAATGGTACTATTTAAAATTTCAGTACTATGTATTGGTCTGTTTAAGATTATTTTTTCCTGTCAAAATTGTAAAAGAGTTTTCTTAAATCTTTCTGCTAAATGTATCACATGATGTACAAAAAACAGTCAAAATGAATGCATCATTAATGTTGTTCTTTCTTTCACATAATTATATATAACATTCTTTAACTGCAAACATTTCCTTTATGTATAAAAATGCCAAGAAAGTTGATAACTAGTTGGGTAGCTGAACCAAATTCTGTTATGATATTTGCCATCAAACATACATAAAGAGAATTATCTAACTAATAGTTACTCAAACTACCCAGGTGTTGAATATTACATTTTCTCTAACGTTTGCATGCTCATTGTCTGTTTTTTTTTTTTTTCTCTTTTTTGATATGAATTAATTAACTGCTTGCGTTTACATTTGGAAATGAAAGTTGCTGCTGGTTTAAAGGGGAAAAAGTACATTCCATCATGTTGTCAATGTGATCAGTTGTGATGATCTATAGAAATCATTTGACAATAGGAATAGCTCTTAAGGTGTGGTATTAAGGTGAATCATGGAGAATTCTTCTATCAAGTGAGACGTAGGCTCTGAGAGCATCTGAGCAGTGATGATGTGGTGGTGTCAGTTCACTTTCAAATGAGCTCTAGTGAGAGATTTGTCTCCGATTTAACTCGACAGGAGGAAGCGACTCAGTCCTATATGTTTTGAGTTGCAGAATTTTTTTAAGCTGATAAACTTAAGATCTGGAGATTTAGATGAAAATAAATGCTTGGGTGATTTTTGTGATTCTTTTGTGAAGTTTTTTTTTCTGTACAAACATTCATTCCTGCATACCCTAGTGTTTAATTTTGCAAAATGCAAATCCAAACCAATGAAGTAGAACTGAAATAGATGTCAATGCAATGAGAATTCAACCAATGCAAAAAAGCTAAGTCATTATTTAATCCAAAAATAAAATATTTAATGATTTCATTCCTCTATCAAATTTGACACCTTTTACTAGCAGAGAGTTTCTATAACACTGAAAGTCTGTTTGTTTTTCCATCTTTGTTTCTATGCATAAAAAAAGGTGGGTGAAATCCCATGAAGCCTTAGCATGTTTCAAACATTGTTCAGGGTTACAATTCTAGGATAAAGAACTTCTCTGCTTCAGCTTGTGAAATAATTAAGATAAATCTGGTGATACTGGTGGATTCACACACGCCAAATAAGTTTTAACACAACAGAAAACTGATTCCTGAAGTAAAAAGATTAAGCGCTAACACTCTTGCCGACGCAGCTTCGTTCCTCCCGATGGAAACTTTTCAATGACGAACAATACCTAATTACACACTGAGATAAACACATCAAATCCCTGTTTCAATTGTTTCAGACACAGATTGGAGCGAAATTAGAATTAAATTGCTCCTTTATGCGACTTTATGCCGCCTTCAAACGTGACTCACTGCCACAATGACAGGACTGGATAATTTTGTAAATACACAATGGCTCTTTGTCTCTTTTGATGCTTTCGTCTTTTTTAAAATCAGTTTTTATTAAAATAAAAAAATGCATTATTAATCAGCACCAGCCTACGTCTGTATCTCACGAAAGAAACCTCCGAATGTCATAAAAAGTGCAATTTGCCTTGTTACAGAATGACTGCATAAATACCACGTGTCAGCGTCGTGTTTGAAGATGCACCACATGATATCTTTGTCATTAAACAGGGCCGAGTTGCGCTTAAAGACAACCCGCATGCTGTCCTGTCAAAACAGCTCTCACTCCAGCTAAAGGCAGCTCGAATGAAGGCTGTAATTTACAGAGAAATTAATTATCTTGATTAATCAAACTTCTGCAAAGTGCAGAGCAGAGACAAGAGAGAGAAAAGTGAGGCGCTGATCTGACACTGAAACAGGGAGCGACAGAATTCCTGAAAAAAGAAATGAACTCAGTGTTAAAGTTTCTGACCAAAACATGATCGTATCAGTAGCGTTAATCAGGGCAGGGAAATCTTACGGTTTTATAAAGATGACAACTGGATTCCATTATAGACTACTTTGGTTGAAGTGGAGTGGCACAATGTGGAGTAACACGTCACAGTATTGTATGCAGTATTCTGATTGGTCAGCTGGAGTTGATTAAATGGCAATGCAGATGAAATGAAAATGATCTGTGTTCCACAAGGATATGTCTTAGGACCGCTTCTTTTTCTCACTTTTTCTTCCCCTTGGAAATGCAATCAAACAGCCAGACAAAACTACTGCATGTCTTAAATTATTAATTTTGTGTAATGATCAGTAGCACGTTAACAACAGAATCAGGTTCAAATCATGTTAAATCAGCAACATTTTACAGCAGAAGCAAGACATTTTATATATGAATCACTGTTTGTCATTTTAAAAGTTTGCTAACGTTAAAGTTATTACAACAATTAATAGTAATTCTTTATATCTGGACATATGCTATTGACTTCATTTGCAATCACTTTTTCCTATTCAAATGAATCTTTAATTAACATTAACATTTGCAAATTTTTAATGTTATCCTGTGTATTTGTTTAGTGTTTCTTACATGACTGTTAGCTATCTCAGCTTGCCAGAGTAGCCTATATTCATATAACTACGTGTTACACATAACAACAAAGATATTAGGTCCTCCCTGTAAAAACAAAGGTCCAGGGGTGGAGCTGGACCTGATCTAACTAATCCTACAACCAAAACTCAACAACAACCCCTAACTCTTAAACAACACGTATTTATTCACCTTAATTCTGCCCAGATAGGAGGGGCTAGATCAATTTGACTCTGCCCCAGGGATTTTGGTTCTGAACTGAAGTCTACTTAGAAAAATCAAAGGGAAAAAGCTTTAAATGCTAGAGAGAGAAAAAGACAAAAATGCAAAAAATTGGAAATTTGAATTTGTTTGTTTTTATACACTTCCATATACTTATATATTTTAATAACTTTTTTAATTAAACCTTAAAATCTGTAATTAATACTGTGCCTAATACGGTGTCTTGCATCTGTGCCTATCTCCACTCCTCAGTTTCATGGCTTGATCAGAGCTGGTCTGTCTCGAAGGGCCCCTCTAAAGAGGTGATGTAATGAAACACGACTCAAACTCGCATCTAATTAAGCAAACGGACAGAAGAATGAAGTGAGAGAGCGAGGGAGAGGGAGAGAGAGAGGCGAGCGCAAAAGAAAGCTGTTGAAAAGCCCAGCACATGTGCCACCAAAACGAACACGTGTCTCTTTCTTTTTTCCACCACTGTGCTGAGATAAAGAGAACAATCAGAGATGCCAATATTTTTTTCAGTGACTTGGGGAAACCAGAGATAGCATCAGTAAACTTCCAGAGAGGGGGGCAGGAGGTGGTGTTTTAAGGGGGAGTTTGTTAACATTTAGGGCAGAAAGCTCATCGATCCATCATTTTATGCAAACAGCAGGAGCTTCTTGGCTTTGCTGACAATGTTAATTTATGCTAATTCACTCCATACAGATGTCTGCATGTTTAAATGTTATGCTAATACTACTGGACTATAAGATTTAGATTTGTGTTGTTTTTTTATGGTAGGTGTGATACAGTAGGATTTATAGGAAGTTTATCAGAAAATGCAAAGTTGTACCATTATATAGATGCTAATGTAACAGATAATATCAAAAGTAGCTTATAAACTGATGTAGATACAATATCTTAAACTTTACATAGTATTACATTATGACACAATTTAAAGCTTTTATCTACACCAAGCCTAAAATGATATAATACTTACCAGGAAACAAAAACATTTTTAACTTTAACTGGTTAAATAGTTAGTATACAGTACCTAGCACTAATGATAAGTATTGCTTAGCTAGACAAGCTACTGTAGATAAATAAACTGTTTGATTTGGAGCAATTTAATTCTGAAGTAGTGTTCATTAAGACACTAGTTAGTATTATATGAATTATTTATTACACTGTGTAGTTACAACTAGAAGCAAAGCTATTGGTAGATCAGATTTACCTCAATAGACCTGCTCTTGTTGCCCCAGCAATGCTGGTCATGCAGTAGATTTGCATGTTTCCTGCTGTAAATACAGTAAAATGGTGTCAATAAACATCTAGTACTGTAGTTCTAAGTAATTATTCCGCTCTACAATGCCAAACAGCAAAGCACTGGAAATAATGATGATTTTGATGATCTTAGAGTTGAGTTTCCTGGAAAATGTTCTCAATGTGAGTTTAAAACATGACCTTACGACCTTATGCACATTCGAAAGCTCTCTCTTTATAAATGTCTCCCTGAAAGCACAGGTTCAATAATGCCACTTCTGCATTGTATTAAAAAATTCCCCTAACCTGCTCATATTGTCATTTCCCCCAAAAGTTTTTTCCCTCATCAGAAAGCTTATGAAGGTTTTGAAGAGAGAAACATGGTCTGGAGATGCAAGGACTCAGCGGTGGCCGATGAGAAAAAGGCTTAATTAATTTGAAATGGCACTCTGGGAGGGTTTGGGCTTGAGTGAGAGCCCTGGAGTGGAAAGCCGTTGGAGTGTGTAGTGCCTGGAAACACTGCGCTAATCTACGGCCCAGCTCATTTGAGAGGCTTACATCAGCACATGGGAATGTCGAGGTGGACACGGGAGGGGACACTGGGAGCCAGGGGGTTTGAGCACTCGAGTCCCAGAAATATATGTTGAGTTGCAAATTGTAAAAAAAAAAAAAAAAAAACAAATAAAGCAAGGCTGTTTGATACCTTACAAAAAAGATGGTTTTCTCATCCATATGGATGTGTTTATGTAAAGAAAAGTTGATAAAAGATCTTTAATAAAACTTTAATAAAACTTCTAATTCTAACATTATGAAAATCGTTTTCAAACACATTTCTAAGTTCCTAAAAGTACATTTTAGGAATGTTAAGACATTTTTCTGCAATGTATTATAAAGATATTTACAACGTTTCTGCAACATATTTACTTATAAAAATGTAAACACTTTTTTATCTTAGATTTGATATATCTGGGAACTTTTTGGAACATTTACATTAATTCTCTAAAAGTTTTATTTCTACTACATTCACAGACAAAATTTTACATGATGCAAACATTAATGTTAATGTTTACAAACCATTATATGAAAACACATTTACAAAAACAATATAGGAAAACCCTCTCAGAATATCCATGCTTCTAAAAACTTTAATTTAATGTTTGATCTGTGAGTTTCCTGAGAATGTATATAATTCATTGTATACAATCCTACATCATTCCCAGTTAAACCCAATCTAACCTAACAGAAATTTGAGTGTGTACTAAAAATGGGACATTGTAGGAATGTTGATGATTACAGGACATAGTATAAATAGGTAATTGAACATTAATTAAAAGATCCTAGAAAGTGTAATGGTCATAATACATTGTGCTAACCTAGAATTGTTAGCTGGGTCAATAAATGTAAGGTTTGTGCCCTATATCAAAAACCTAGTGAATGAAGACTTGAAAGATTAAAAGGCACCGTTCATACAGTTAATTAAAAGTTTCAACATTTCATTTCCATCTTAAAATCTCTCTAAATATCCATCCAAACAGAAAATGCTACTCTCTCTTTCTCAGAAGGAGGCCTCCGTGCTTCCCCGAGTGCAGAAACAGTCTTCTCGTTGTTGCTGGACCTTATCACATCACAGGCCTACACAACAAAGTCTCGATAAGGCCCTTCACAAACGCTGCCTTTATTTCCCTCTGCAATATGAGACGAGTCCTTGCTTGTGTATGACTGACAGCAACATCCTCAACAATTCATACTCCATTCATACAATGCAATGGGAAAAGTGTGGCTAATTTGTACGATGTGGAAGAACTGATTTCCGGGAGAGCTGTAAGATCAGTTTAGTGATTGGAAATCTTTGAGGCCTATAATATTTCAAAGTTTTGCTTCATTACACGTTTTAGTTAAATTATATTTTATTTGTATAGCACTTTCAACAACCAACATCTCCAAAAAGCAGCTTTACAGATATCTAGTGACGACCTGACGTGACATACAGCTAAGTATAGTGACCCAAACGCAGAATTTTTTCTCTGCATTTAACCCATCCAAAGTGCACACACACAGCAGTGAACACACACACACTGTGAACACACACCCAGAGCAGTGGGCAGTCATTTATGCTGCGGCACCCGGGGAGCAGTTGGGGGTTCGGTGCCTTGCTCAAGGGCACCTTAGTCGTGGTATTGCCGGACCGAGACTCGAACCCACAATCTTAGGGTTAGGAGTCAAACTCTCTAACCATTAGGCCACAACTTCCCTCTGAATCAAATCTATACATTTCTAATACAAATTTTACTTTATATACTTTACTAAATTTATCCCTGATGAGTAAGCCAGAGGTGACAATGGTATGGGAGAAACTCCATGATACAAGTGGGAGGAACAGGCTCACTTTTTGATAGTTTGATTTCAACAATTTCCCTTCTACAACTGTGTGCTATATATTATATCAAAAAGTGTTATTGTGTTAGCAGTGTGTGTTAATATTGTGTGTATTAATTATTAATATTAATATTGGGCCTCTATTATCCGTGTATAATATACATAAAGTTGACTCATCTATAGTTCAGTGATGTTGGAGAGATTTATATATCCTGCACCTGGAAAAGTGAAGGTGATATGTGTTTACAACTCATTACAGGTTATTACACAAGAGTGCTGTCAAAGTCTGGGTTGTGATTGGTCAGAAGGAGTTGATTCATTGTCTATAACAAATGGCAGACTGCAAATGACAGGTTTATGTTGACGTGCTTGAGGTAATACTATTTCACTCCTGTAGTGGCAGCTCGTTCACTGAGATGTGTCTGGAAAACACTACACATAAAGGGATTCCAAAAATTCACTGATTTGGTGAAGTTTTCTGGAAGGAGTCACCAGTGTCGGCACTTTGTAAGTCAGAGATAAAGCTGAAACTTTACATTTTCTTATATCTTCATGACAGAGGAGTTTATACATTGTAGTTTGTTAGGAAGCTGTTCAATTGTCTTTATACCTTCAAGAGAGAAAAAAGAGGCAGCTGGTAAAATGACAGTTTAAAGCTGCAAAAACTAACTGAGAACAGCTAGGGAGAGTTGTTTTTATTAAGAATTGCTGTGGTATAAGAGGAATAAAACACTCAGGGACCTGCTGTTATAGGATAGTAATGTGAACATTAGACTTTGAATTGATGGTGAAGAAATGGAGGTCAGTGCAGTTACTCCAGGCATAGAGAATGTGTGTGTGTGTGTGTGTGTGTGTGTGTGTGTGTGTGTGTGTGTGTGTG
Source organism: Tachysurus vachellii (assembly GCF_030014155.1). Lineage (NCBI taxonomy): Eukaryota > Metazoa > Chordata > Actinopteri > Siluriformes > Bagridae > Tachysurus > Tachysurus vachellii. The sequence goes on from NC_083460.1 coordinate 31,966,747, forward strand.
TAAGGCAGGTTTCCTGGGGGCTTTGTTTCCAGGCCTTGATGTGTGACCAGCGTCCTGCCCACCCAAACCGCCCCAGCAGGGGGAAGGGCCTCGGCCCGGACCGAATCAAAAGCTTCTGGAGGAAAAAAACTTTGCTTTTCAGAGTTCTGATGTGTGGGAATGGAGAGAGGGGCCGAGCTGAAATCCGGTCTCCAGGCAACGGCGGTCCGATATGCCGCGGGAATATCATTAAAGCTTGGGGAACTGAAGCGCTTGGCCTGAATTAGCCAACCTCATCAGCAACGGGATTTTCTTTTTTACTTTAAAAAAACTGGACAGAAAAATAGCAAGAAAAACCTAGAAGAAATACATGATTTTGATGGATACATCATTCATCATTTATCAATATTTAAGTAATATTTCTCATAATTTTTGAGCTCAGGTACATTACATCAAAAGTTACATTATTTATGAATAAAGATTAAATTAAACACTTAAAAATGAGTAAACAACCTCAAAGTGAAAGAAAAATAAATAGACTAATTTTGTGTTCTTCTACAACATCTTTAGATTTATGGTTTCAGTGCATCTAGTGCCTTGCTATCACTCAGGGCCACTTTACAAAGTATGTAACACCAAAACACGTAACACTCAAAAAGAATATTATGTGTGGAAGCATTTATTTTATTATAAACTTTATTCATGTATCAGTGATGTGCAGGTTAAAATGTCATGTTTTTTCTCTCTTTTAGCTGTAAACAGACAAGAAACTGGAAGTAAATGAAGTAGAAAGAGAGAAGGCGCACAAGCAGGTCGGTGGTGATTCAGGCAGCTGGCCCTCCATCACAAGATTAATAAGTTGCCGTTTCCAAGCCGACCAGAACCTAGTGGGAACTATCCAGTGCCGCCGTGAATTGTGGGTAACGGCCTCAGCAGAAGCTGGCCCTGGTTTTACTGGCCCCTGTTTTTGTGTGTGTGTGTGTGTGTGTGGGGGTATATATATATATATGTGTGTGTGTGTGTGTGTGTGTGTGTGTGTGTGTGTGTGTGTGTATGTGTGTGTGTGAGTGTGTGTGTGTGTGTGTTGTGTGTGTTGTGTGCTCAATGTGGAGAAAAACATCTGTGACTTGAATGATGTCACTGGAAAGGACATCTAGAGAGTTCACAAGGAAAGTACAAGTGCAGAGAAAGCATTCCTAGCTCAATTTTATTTAAAAATTATTTAAGATTCAGTCATTTAATTCATGTAAGCTTTGAGCTTTCTGATAAAAAATGACAGTGTACTATAATGATTGAAAATACAAAAGAATTTGCACACAATGTATGTTGGACAAGAGATCTCTTTCTTTTATATAAGATTTTTAAAATAATTCCATGTATGTAATAATTCAATGTAATAATAATAGAAATGACCAGAAGTGACCAGTATAAAATGTTTATTTAAATAAATAAATAAATAAATTCTAGACAATCAGTTCAGAATATCAGTGTACAATAGACAGATTGTTACACTTCAGAGCACATGCATTAGCACAGTTTATGAGCGCAGAATATCAGGCAGTAAGCTCTATATTAGACTTATATTAGACATATGTGTATGTTATAAATGTGAAAACAGTTATAAACACAACCTCAATGTGTTTTCATCAAAACTGAAAATAGGATCAAAATGGGACGTTGGGTTTTTTTTACTCCTTTTTAACCAGGCTATGCAGTGGCACTGCCCCCTAGTGATGCTTTTTCCCATGTGGCTCACTTTCTCAGCAGTCTGTTAGCTTTTGCAAAAGCATTAGACAATGTGAACAAGCTCTATTCTCCCCTCACACTCAATCAGCCCTTTTGTTCGGCACACTCCGCTGAGCAAACCTCGTTCGGATATCATCAAAATGGCCACGCAAAATATTGAAACGAGTCATCAGTAGTTGTGTCGTGCTGTGGGTCGCCTTTTTTTTCCTTCTCTAGGCCTGAATGCTGCTTTGTCTGCGTACGTCTTAATGAACCCCAGTCGGCTTTTGACATCTAAACTGGGCCTTTTGATGCAGGGGGTTTGATTCGGGTTTCACGGCACTGTAATGTAAGGGATACAGTAGGTGTAATGAAGCACAGCCCTGAGCAGATAAGAAGTCGATATTATACGTAATCACCACCCTAATGCAACTTTAAAAAAGAGGAGAAAAAAATACCCAGGTGATTATTGCACAGCCATTGTGTTTGCTTGGCATACAGGGAAGACGGTGCACTTATTAGACGTCATATTGGGAAAAAGGTGATAATTACATAAAATTGCACATGTCGCGGTTTCATTGAACCCAGCGATTTGAGATGCAAAATATAAGTCATCGATTTCCTAATTTCTGATTCTGGAGTTCAACTTAAACATGTGCAGGGGTGCTAGCATTAGTGCTAGCATTACGAATACCATTATTAGCATCTATTTTACAAGCAACAGGCTGGCTGATATTAAAATTAGATTTAATGACGTGAAACTTTTATGGTGGACAGAAGTTATAGGAATGCTTTAACGTTAAACAGAACAAAAGAGAGGCTAGTGAGGGACCAACTGTTTATAGCTCCTACAGCATAAGCAAGAACAGAAACTAAGTAAGTATAAATGTATGAAAATATACAAAGTAATAAATATTAATTCTTTAATAAATTAAATTCTGTTCTTTACTTTGTTCATCATAACCATCCAAAGAATCTTCAAGGGCATATTTATGTATCACCACATTGATATATTATAAATTTTTGGCTCCCTCCAAGGTGGCTGACGTCATTGTGTCGTGTTTGGTCCGAGTACTTGGTTTTATCTGCCAATCAGTAAGACAAACCAAGCTCCCAGAGAAAATTAGCGCATTTAGCTGTCAGCACCAAGCTCACTTTTCAATCCAGTGTAGCAGTCACAGAACTTTTTTCTCCCCTTTTCCAACCCTCCCTTTCCCTCTTCTTTCTTTCATTGGAAACATGATCTGCACTGAGCTCAGAGATCAAGAAAAAAGGTGTAAACTGTGGATAAATGTGATCGACCGTCCCCTCCTGCTTGTTCTCTTGCTAAATGAGAGAGCGCTAACAGTCTGAAAAGTTTGGCAAGGTTCTCTAAATGTATAAAAAAAGAAAAAAAAAACTTTGCACACCATGTGTGCCTTTAAATGATATATTTTACCAAAATGTTATGAAAGTTACAGTGCCTTGAAAAAGTATTCACCCCCACTGAATACTGTATTTTTTGAGGGGGTTTGTAGCATTTGATTTACACAACATTCCACCAATTTGAAGATGTAATATATATATATATAATTTTTTTTTTTTTTATTGTGACACAAATAATACTTACACCTGCGTCTGTTAGGATATGTCTCAGCAGATCTAGCCATTAGGATTTTTGGCCGTTCTTCAAGACAAAACTGTTCTATCTCACTCAAGTTAAAGGGGTTGTGTTGATCCATGATTCATCTTCATCGTTCAGACGGAGCCACACCTTGTTCCCTGATACATTTTAGTCTCATCTGACCAGAGAACCTTCATTTTTAGGTACTCTGTCACAGGCTGTTTGGCAAACTCCAAATGTGTTTTCTTTTTTCTTTAAGCGAAGTCTTTTTTCTAGCCACCTTTCCATAAAGTGTAATGTACAGTTTAAAGGGGTCCTATGAAAACATATTCTCATCGATGCTAAGGATCTTAACCAGGCATTTCTCATGTTGTATTCAATGACTTTGTTGACTCTCTGATTAATGTCCACCTTGCCTGATTTGTGAGCTTTGGTGGGCAATATTCTCTTTTCAACTGTAGTGGTGCCATGTTCTTTCCATTTTGTTGTAAGGAATTTAGTGGAGCTGTGGGCTTTGCTACAACTTTGTCTCTGACCTTTCTGAAGAGCTCCTTGGAATCCTCATTGCTGGATAGATATGTTGCAGTCATTTGGAACAAATATACTGTATTTAAACTGACATGATGTAACAGATCATGTAAAACCTTTATTGTACACAGGTGGACATTAAAAATCTAATTATGTGAGTGAACTTAACTGGTTTTACTATCCAAATAAAAATAATGTTCTCTCTCTTCAACAGAAGGAATGGGAGGTAAAATGGGATTTGAGAAACACAAGGAACATGTACATATTCTGAACATCAACTAGAAATTCTACAGTTAGCAGCACAATAGATGGGATTACTACAAGTAGGGTATTTTAGGAGAACTGGAGAATACTAAAATAAAACTAAGGTTTCAGGGATTGTTAGATTTGAACTAGGATTAATATGCCTTGCATAGCTGAAGAATTATTAGGGTTGTTATGGTGTTAGGGTTTGTATGGAATATAAGGTTAGGGTGTTGGAGTGTATAGGATTAGTATGGTTAGGTTATATAGTAGTAGTATGGCACGAGAGTCTAGAGTTAGGGTGCTAGTGTGTGTAATGTTACTATTGTTCAAGAGCAGGGGATACAATGGCTTTATAGGTAGCATGTTTGCCTCCAGGATTGACCTCCAGGTTCAATTTCCCCATTGGCCCAGTGTTCCCCGAGTTTTCATTTTCTCCTTGCACTTTTTCATGAATAGACTCCAGGTTTCTGATGACCCTGCATAGGATAAGTGGTATAGTGGATAGATGGGTAGTCTAGTGTGTGTTAGTGTTAGCATGGTTAGGTTGTTGAGATAAATAGTATTGTAAGGTTATTGTGCTATGGTGTTTAGTGTTAGTATGTTTATGGTGTAGAGTGTATAAGGTGTTTATAAATTAGTATGGTTTGAGTGTACAGGGTGTATATGGCTTCCTTAGTATTTTTAAGTCAGTATGGTGTGTATATAGATAATTTGCTTATGGTGTTAGGGTGTATAGGGCTGGTATTTTTATGAAGTGTATGTTAAGTATGTTATAGTGTATAGGGTGCTTAGAAATCAGATTAAAGAGGTTGTATTCTGTGTTTAAAGTTTAGTATGGCTAGATTGTTAGACTGTATAGGATTAGTTTGAGTTGGGCATATAGAATTAGTAAGCTATAAGTAAAGGTGTAGATTAAGGTTTACAAAGTTAATATGGTCCATATGGTCATAAAGGTTATGTATGGGACTTAATAACCTTTGTGTTAATAACCTGTGTGTGTGTGTGTGTGTGTGTGTGTGTGTGTGTGTGTGTGTGTGTGTGTGTGTGTGTGTGTGTGTGTGTGTGTGTGTGCATGTGCATGTGTGTGTGAGTGTTCTCTGACCCAGATCGCATTTGAGTCCCAGTGCTCACACAGCACTTCTCATCTATCCGTCACCAAGGAGGCAGACAGACCTCTGAACAGCACCTTATTATACAGACAGAAAGACAGAGATAGATATGCAGAAATACAGAAAGTAAGACATGGAGAAAAACACAGAAATAAAAAAAAGAAACTGAGCGACACAGCCAGAGGGACAAAGAGAAAGACAGAGAAAACAGAGAGAGGGACAAACAGAGGGACAGACAGAGGGAGATTGAAAGAGAGAGAGAGAGAGAGAGAGAGAGAGAGAGAGAGAGAGAGAGAGAGAGAGAGAGAGAGAGAAGAAACAGGAAGAGAAATAGACAAACAGTAGAGACACAGACAGGGAGACACACAGAGAGACAGACAAGGAGGACGACACTCCTGGGAAACAGACTAGTCTAGGTGCTGAATAAAAGCCTTTCATTGGCGTAAACAGAACTGCATGAGAAACACACAAACTATCAACATCACACACACACACACACACACACACACACACACACACACACACACATGATTCAGGCAGAACATGAGTACTGTGTCAGTGAAATTTATACACAGAATGATAATACAAATATTTTTCCAGTGTGAAAGTTGGCCCACTTTAACAAACAGACATAATTTCATAGAAATCATTTCCCAGAAATGTTTAATTTAAAACTATGGGTTCCAAGTTTTAAATCCTTTACTAAAAAGGATTTATTAGAAAATATAGTTATCTTACTTATATAATAGGTATTTAAAGTTTACACATCTTTGTTACAATTGTATGTGTAACTTAGTTATACACTCCTTAACTTATACTTTGTTATAGAACATTTTGTCTGCTAAGATACCACATCAGAAAAGTTTATTCCACTCTTGTTCATAGTTGTTCATAGATGTCTTGTTCATAGTTCTTTTTAAATCATGCCACGTTTTTTTGTGAGGATTTATATCTGATCTCTTTTTGGACTTATTCAAACGTTGATTTTCCTCTTCTAAAGTCATTCCCATGTTGACTTGATTGATTTGTGCTTTTCACTGGAAGGTCAGACTTTTTTCCTCTTCAGCTGTCTGTCAGAGGCCTCCAAGATTTGTGTCAAAAAAGGTTGTAATTTGAAGCTATATTTGATTCCCTCTATCTTGATTAAGAAATCAATGAGTCCCTCTAGCTTGACCCTATCTTGACTACCATGAGATGACTCTCTGTCTTGAGTCCAGTCCAACCTGAAGCCAACAAGCCACATATTTTCGCTTTTTGCACAGAATATTTTTTTCTGCATTTATGCCAGGAAATTTCTTTAATGGCCCTTAATCCTCAATTGCTCAGTTGTATAAAATGCAAGTTGCTCTGGATAAGGATGGCTGCTTAATGCTGGAAATGTAAATGTTCCTACAGTGTCTTGCATAAGTATTGACCCCCTTGACATTTTCTACATTTTGTAGCATTACAAACTGAAATGGACTTAATTAAGATTTATGTCAAACAACACAAAATATCCCATAGTACTGAAAACCAAATCTCCCAATTTTCAAGTCATCAAACAAGAGCAAAATGTTCTCTGGTTAGATGAGATCAAAAATGAACTATTTTGACTTGAAACGAGGCACTAAATTTGGCAGAAACCCAAAACTGTTTATTACCATCCCTACTGCAAAGCATGGTGGTGGGAGGATTATGTTGGCCTTTTAGTTGTATTTCTGACGTATCCCCTCTTTACCTGCTCAATGACTAATGAATTGATCAGATGACACTTTAATTGCACACAGGTCACATCGTATCATGTAGGTACATGAATTCTGATAGAACCTGGTGGCAGCGGAAATAATTTAAGAGGTGAATATTTGTGCAATCACAACTATTACGTTTTTTATTTGGGTAGATTCATGATATAAAATCCGAATCATGTTCATTTCAGATTGATCATAATAAATGATTGGTCATAACACTACAACATATGGAAACGGTCAAGAGAGGTGATTTATTATGCTGGAAAGAAAAATAAAACCTTTTTTAAAGGTAACAATTACAGGAGGTGAAGTAGGTGTCAGTTATGATTAGATGTGTTTCGGTCAAACGGGATTGGTCAAATGGTGTTTCAGTTCCAATTTGAAAGCTTTTGTGCTGAAAAATCAATCTGAATCATTTCAGACCAAATGATTCGTTCTTGAGGATGCTTCGCTTCTTTTCACAGAATTCCTGCTTCAGTTGAACAATAAACGTCCTTCATATCAAACAGAGCAGAAAAACCACGCATCTTCTCTCCAATGTGGCACACAATAAACAGATCAGAGACAGCTTTCACGTCTCATTTCAGCCTCAAAGAGCGACAAGATGCTGAAATTACTGTTGAAACTTTCCCGCACTTGGTTTCAAATCCCGCCTATTATCTTACAGCTGAGTTAATTAAAGTGGGCGAAAGTGGAAATCAGCAGAGGATTGCTCGGTTTTCTCGCTCTCTGGTCAAGAAAGAGTGATGGCCATGACACGACTTTATAAAGATTACAGATGAAGACTGGAAAAGTACCACTGGATTACACAACATCCAAAAATCCCTCTGTCCCTCACAATGTGACCTCATCGTGTAATTCCACAGATCATTACAGAGTTTCCCAAAAACTTAATTTTGCAATTACGTGTGCAATTAATTAATAGCTGTGCTGTCATTACAGCGCTGAGGGAGAAATAAAAGATGGCCTCTTGAAATAAAGTGGCCCGAGTGAAACCACAGGGGGCTGGAGAAGGGTGGATAGGGAGGAAATAAAAGGAAAAAAGAGATGGTTATTAAAGGATTGCAGAGTTAATCTGGGAAGAAGGGATGTGGATGGAGGAGAGGTTTTCCTCTCCATTACAGAAGAACTCTGAGTGGATTCGGCAGGCAGTTATTGAGCAGCACAGAAAGCTCCCAAAGGAGAGATTAATGAGATCTGCGCACTCTGAGATCATCAATGCATGTGTAACACACACACACACACAATCACACACACATACACACACATTAGCTTTACTATCCTTATAAGGACCTGCCCTTGACCTTCCAAACCAGTCAGATATTTCTTTCTTTAAGAAGACATTGGGTCTCCACCAATCTGAACCTCTACAGGTTTCTGATACCTCCAGATTGCTGTTGTTCTGCCTCATAGGGACAAATGTTAGGGGTTTCAAACTTTCTTTATTTTAGAATACGTGTTCTATATATTAGCTAAAATAATTCTAATATTATTAACCCAAAAATGTAAAAATGAAAAAAGGGAATTGATTAAATTTTACTGTTATACAATGTTCAGAGCCACATTTTAACAGCTTTAATGAGTATTTTGCTATACAATTTTACTTGAGATATTATTTACATTTATTATTGCTTTTTTCTACCATAAGGATTCCTCAAATGGTCCTTTAAATGAGATTATGTAGAAACTTTAAACATAGTGTTTTCTATTAGAAAGAGTTCCCAGTAGAATAATTTTGGGGCTAAGAAGAACACTCAATTTAATGTACTTCCCTAGTAATAGGGAAACGTTTAAGGAATTCATAAACATTTTTCTTTGAATGTCACTCACTGCGTGTGTAAATGCATTTGGTTCACACTGTATATGTGATCCTCATGTATTCATAGGTACTACACTCATCTTATTTTAATACCATAACATATACAGTATGTTGACTGAATAAAACTCAAGCAGCATTTGGACATTTAGGCTAACTTGTTCTCAAGTATTGCAGATAAATCTGGATCACATTTTCACTCTGCTATTAAGACAGAGCTCAGAGAAGTGACAGGTTAAGTTTTAGCAAAACATCGAACTTTTAAATCCTCTACACTCGTGGAGCCGTGAGGTATGTATAGTGCAGGGTCTGTCCATATTTTAATGTTTAAAATACCTTTTTATTATTTTATTTTTCTGAATTTTAAATTCCTGTCACTGCCAAGAAGGCGTGGCTTGAGTACCTGTCAGTCTTAGAAAAGGAGGCATGGAAAATGTACCTGTCAGTCCTGGAGAAAGAGGCAGGGCCTGTGTACTTGCCAGTCCACTAGTACTTGTCAGTTCTTTGCCTGTCAGTCCTAGTGAAGGAGGAGTGTCCTGTGTACCTGTCAGTCCTAGTAAAGGAGGTGTGTCCTGTGTACCTGTCAGTCTTAGTGAAGGAGGTGTCACCTGTGTATCTGTCAGTCTTAGTGAAGGAGGTGTGTCCTGTGTATCTGTCAGTCTTAGTGAAGGAGGTGTGACCTGTGTATCTGTCAGTCTTAGTGAAGGAGGTGTGGCCTGTTTAACTGTCAGTATGAGTGAAGGAGGTGTGACCTGTGTACCTGTCAGTCCTAGTGAAGGAAGTGTGTCCTGTGTATCTGTCAGTCATAGTGAAGGATGTGTGGCCTGTTTACCTGTCAGTATTAGTGAAAGAGGTGTGGCCTGTTTACTAGTGAAGAAGGAGAAGCCTGGGTACTTGTCAGTGCTAGTGAAGGAGGTGCATTCTTTGTACACTTTAGTCCTAGTGAATGAGGTGTGGCCTGTGTACCTGTCCAGCCTTAGTGAAGGGGATGAGGCATGTGTACCTGTCAGTATTAGTGAAGGAATTGTATTCTGTGTTCTTGTCAGACCCTGTGAAGGAAGTGAGGCTTCACTGCCTTATTATTCAATGACTGTCAACCCCTCTAGTGTGTGTGTGTTTGTGTGTGTGTGTGTTTGTGTGTGTGTGTGTGAGTGCGTGCGTGCGTGCGTGTGTGTGTGTGATTAGTGACTGGTGATGCTAATTACTACACTGAAACATGAGTGCTGTTTTCTCTCAACGAACTATCCGGGATCCATCTAATGACAGCGATCAAACTGTTCAGCTCACCACCACCCCACCCCCCAACCCCACCACCACCACCACCACCACACACACACACACATAAAAATCACACATTAATGTTTAAAACCTGCCCTACATACTGTGTATAAGATGTCAGATTCTATCCATTAGGAGCTTTTCAGTTCTCTATCAAATTAGCTCCTGTCCTATTCACACTGACATTATAGCAGCTGTAAAGAATTGTTCCTTCACCAGCCTCTCTTTTTCCTTTTGCTTGAAGTTAATAAGAACGAAAAAACGAAAAAATCACAGCTTGTCTTCTTACTGAGAAACCATAATATTTGGAATAAAGGTGATGTGTACTTTAGCCGATTTAGTTGTATTGATATAAATAATGGTGTCCTGCATCTCTCTGTAGTAGTCCACACGACAGCAGCGTTACTCCTTCTGCAGAATAGAAAGTAAAAGAAGTCATCCCTGCAGCACTGATTACTCATTTCACCTGACTGTAATTTAACCCGAACACAACCATGCTGGAACAGCAGCCATGACTGAAACGTCTGCTCACAGGGACGGAACAAGGGATTGAGTTTGCTCTCTGACGACTCAGAGAGACGACAAGTGCAAGAGGTGCCCACAAAAAGTGTGTCATGCACCAAGGGGATTGAGAACAATACACATAGCGAAAGGAGACGGGTAACATTACTAGGTGGAGCCGAGTCCTGGTTTTAGGAAGATGTGAGAACTGAAATCCTGTCCCTCGGTCAGAAAGGAGAGAGAGAGAGAGAGAGAGAGAGAGGTCAGACATAGGCTAAATGGGCTAAATGGTTAAAATGAATGGTCAGATAAGAAGTTGAGCAGAAAGACAGGTGGAAAGAGTGAAAAAACAGCAAGAGTAAAACTGTAAGAGAGGGAAAGAGAGATAAAAAGTTGTGAAGAAAGGCAGATGGTTATGGAGAGTAAGCAAAAGAAAGATAAAAGGACAAAAGACACAGACGGGAATGTAGGCTGATAGAGAGAGTGCAATGGATGGAGTCAGAGTCAGGGAACAAGAGGAATGGTAAGTAAGAGAGAGAGAGAGAGAGAGAGAGAGAGAGAGAGAGAGAGAGAGAGAGAGAGAGAGTGTCCGGTGTCAGTCTGTTCCCTGCAGTCATTCTGAGTGACTCCGCCTGGGTGAAGATTCCTGCTCACCAGCTGCTGTTGCTGTAACTGCACCGGCTCAGAGGGGCAGATACAAACACCTCTCACCCCCCAACCTTTTCTACACACACATACTACAAATCATCACACTTACACGACTCACAATAGACAAACGCTACAAGACCACAGACAACCAGACCAAAAGTTGTTTAAGTGGCTAAGTTTAAATATCTAAATTCTAGATTCTGATTGGTCAGAAAGAGTTGATAAATTCTCTGTATTTTGTAAATCACATAAATCACAGTTTAATCTTTGATATGCTGAAACTTTGTGAAAGAAATGAGTTTCTGTCACCTTTTCACCTGGAAGGAGACTCCAGTGTCAGTGCTTTGTAAATCTCTGACTTTAAGTGTATAGCATTTTTAAGACAGCTTAGTTTACATGTTGCGGTTTTGGTCCACAAATTAATTTGGCACAGATTTGCTCTTCCTGATTAAAACCCTCCCATTTTATCCAGGCTTGGGACCAGCACTGAGAGTTAGCACTTCAGTGGCTGGGTTAGCTCTCTGCCCAGGAATTGAACCCGGGCCATAGCAATGAGCTTGCAGAATCCTGCCGCTGGACCACCAGGAGGCACCCTGTCAAGATTAAATAACATGTACTATTTATATTTATTGTTGCTGTTTCAGTCATGATCATGAAGTCATCCAACTCAGCCGTAAGGTGTGTTTCTTATATGTTTCTTATATATCTTATTTCTATTATTCTTACATGTCCAAGCTACTCATGTAAGAGTGTCCCCTTGTGGAAACTCTTCACCTTGCAAAACATGAGTGAGTGAGCTACAAAACCCGCCGCTTCCTGTTTAAAAAGAGACAAATCTTCGATCTGTGTGTTTAGTGTAAAGACTGATGACACTCTTAAATGTGTTTACTTTAAACTTGGAATATAAAAGGATTAAAAATGATATTGCAGATTTCAAACATAGACACAGATATCAAGTGTTATCACAGCATTATGATTGAGATTCTCGCAATTACTGCCTTGATGGCTGCTGCTTTGTACACCTCCATTTTTTTCAGAGCCTTCACACGCCTCCTTTCACAACACTATTAAGGAAAATTGGCTCTAACAAGCCAGCATTGTGTATGAGCTTTTCTTTCAGTCCTCTTTTGCTCTACACACTCCTTATCTGAGAAGATCATTATTTCCAATTGAAGATGTTATTATAACATTTTTTTTCCTCTCGCTCCTGATGGGACGTGATTTCTGTAAGATACGAAACTGAATTTGATGTGACAAAGAGCATATCAAACCTCACGGCTACTCACAATAGACACGGTGAGCTGAACAAGGTCGTATTGTAGCCAACAAGCAGGGCGTTGGGTTAACACGTAAATCATAGATGGAGCAGAATCCAAAATCTTGCTGCCTTCTTCCAACATCCTTTTACCAAATTAACAAAAGGACATGGTAGGTGTCCCAAATCACTGTGAATATGAAGTGAAGAAGGTGTCATGTTTTTTTTCCATTAAAAAAAGAAGGTCATGTCTTTTTTAGGTGAGAGTCTAACATTTCCTGTCCTGTGGGATTCACCACACCTTCATCTCGGGAGAGCGGACAGAGACGAGAAGGATACGACTGTGTGTGTGTGTGTGTGTGTGTGTGTGTGTGTGTGTGTGTGTGTGTTTCAGGTAGCAGGAAAAAGCAGCACTTTGATCTAGGCTCAGGTGAGCTCCCAGGGGAGGTGTCTGGTTGACCAGAAAGCTCAACTTTAGGCATCTGATACCTAAAAGATGCTCTTTCAAGAGCTCAGGATTGGCATTATTGTCCATCATCCTGTCACTCCCCCTTCACCCCATCCTAAATTCAAACACCCCCCCCACACACACACACACCACCAACAACTCCAAATCTACCCCCTACATCCCTCCTGTAGTCTCATCAGGATGTATGTCTCATTTTACACTTGAGTAAATTAAAAGAAGATTTGTATCCATTGTGATACATCCTCTCAATGCCATTTCTGTAAGTGTTATAGAAACATGTCGTAGATTTAGTTTAAAAATTCAAGTTTAACATTTCTTTAACCATAAACCCTCCTCGCTGAAATTAAGCCTCAAAAACCCAAAATCGTAAATTGTGTCTTCTGAATGCTGTAGCTGAAGCAATGTCTAGCATTTACAGTATAAGAATAAACACTGTGCATTTTGCTGTATTAGTCAAATCATCAGTGAGGGGTGGTGGGATAAAGTGTTGTAAAATTGTAGTTATTGCTACCACCCTGAAGTTGATAATTATTCATTATTATTATTATTAATAATAATAATAATGAATAATACTACAAATAATAATAATTATTATTATCATCAATATTAATGTTGTTATTATTGTTATTATTATTATTATTATTATTATTATTATTAATAATAATAATAATAATAATAATAATAATAATAATAATAAGTTACTTAAGGTCTTAAGGTCTCAAGTTACTTAAGATCACCATACAAATTCAAACAAACACAATATTAAGAAAACCAGTTATCTATCATTAAACTTAAAGGGTACATTAAGGTTAGCATGCATTTCCTTATTATAGTTATTATCCCTAACACTAATTTATTAAAAAACAAATCATATGTTTATAATTACACTTGCTATTTTGGAGCATCCACTAAACAAGCTGCTGTTCTGTAGAAACCCAGTCACAGACACACAACCAGTCATGGTCCAAGGTGACTGAAATCACAGATGACAGAGTGGAAAAAAAAAATTTAGATAAAAAAAATGAAAAAGATAATATGTAAATGAGGCAAGAATATAAGCAATATTGTCAAACTCCTGTTTAATGTATTTCAATATTGTTCATCTTCTTATTTATATATGATTATATATTATTATACATGTTGTGATAAACCTGTTTTTCTGTATGTACTTTTTAGATATTTTTTTTGTTTCATCTGTAATTTCTACCTCAGCTCTGAATATGTGTGTCCTATGATAGCCGTTATGATTATAATAACATTTGTAGCACTTAGCTATCAATAGTGTCCAGGTGAAATTGAACACAGTGTAGTTTAGTTAAGTATAAAGATGTCCGAACAGAAGAAGATTAATGATGATGACAGTGTTGTGTCACTCAGCCATAACAACACTGTAAGGAGCGAGCATCTATAAAACTCTGCAAGTAAATTATTATAACGGCAGATAGTCTGCATTTTATCTCTGTCACACTACACAGCTGTTTGATTACAAGCCACGGACTGTTTATCTTTAATTATTAAGGAGTTTTCTTCTTCAGTTCCATGCAGATGGTGAAGGTGAATAATTGATGAAGAATGAGCAGGTAAAACAGAACGATCTGCACCACAGGGCCATGGGAACATAAAACAAACATGTTAAACATGCAGTTATGATAATAAAATAAAAAAGTGACTGATTAGAAGAACAGATGAGCTACGATAACCGTTTTAAAAGCATGTCACAAACTTTAGAAAGGAAAATAGTAAAAATGATAATAAAAATAAGAATTTCTGCTTTAGCTACTTTGCCTTTTAAAAGGCAAAAACCTAGAGGCCACTTAATAAAATAATGTAATGTTTAAAAATACCTGCTTTTCACCGGATAAAGAAAAAAGATAAATACCTATTTATTATTTATTTAAAAATAATGCATCAAGGAAATTAGTAATATTTTAACTTTTTTATCCACAGCACATTAAAAAATCCTATTTTTGTACTCAATCATCAGTGCATCAGGTAAAGTCCAAAAATCTCCTTACAATTGAAAGAAAATGCTAATCTTTATTTTGGATCAGAAAAAGCTTGCTTTTAGCTCAGCACCAGATAATGTCTAAAATGTTTTCATTAGTCATATAAATATCTTAATGCATTAGAAATATTTCAAAATCCACAATGCACAAGGAAAAGATTTCTCACCTACAGCCAAATGTCTGTTATTTTTACCCAAAATTCATCTGTAAAAGTCAAATATTTGTCATTTTTGTGTATCCTTTGTTTTAACTTAACTAATTATGCTCTTTTTTATTACTATTTTTGTATATGTGTGATAAGGAAGCGGAGACTACTAGTGTTTATTGCTGTGATGTTTAGCTCAGGAAAACTACAAATGCAATTAACATCATGAGACTGTTTGTAGTTATTAATTTACTTGTTTGTTTGTTTGTTTGTTTGTTTATTTGTTTACTTTGTTTATTGTTTACTTCCAATTAGTCTACAAAACAAGATTTATGAATCATGTAGGAAAGGATAAAAAAAAATAAAATAATAAAAACGGTCCTTGTCAGGGATTGCAGATGCACATGCAGGTAATTTATTATATAATGTACGCACAAATCAGGCAGAAACTGCGAAACCAAGAACAATAAACATTCACTGTACAAGGTACAAACATTCAGACTGTGAGCAATATGGTAATACATGCCACACAATAACTACAATAGCTACAACAATGACATCAACAACAGCAACAAAATATTGAGTTAGACACTGAAGAACTAAAACTTATATCATGAGACACAGCTGAAAACTGAACCCCTCCTTTAATGTGTAGCTCCCATGTACACCACATGAACACGATGTACACCACAAAGCAAGTGAAGGAGCAGCATGTCTTAAGGAAAGCAAGGAGGCTTCAAGTGACAAACTCAGTGGTGTAGAAGGTAGAATGATATCCAAAGAGATTCTTCTTCAGGAGTACTTTGGTGAAACATGAACTGTGTACTGTACTCTGACACACTGCATAACACAATAAAGATTTGTACGTAAAGAAGTGAATAATAATGGCAGCAGAAGCTTGTCAGGAAGACAGTGAACTACTAGAACTTATTAAAATAGGTACAATGAGACAAAGGTGAGAGTGATTACTGATATGTGATGTACTGGGGCTGATGGGTAGTGCAGTTTAGTGCCCATTGGAACTACCATCATCTTGTTATATAACGTTCTTATGTTTTGCTGTAATTAGGATTTCAGGTAGACAGTATCATGATGTAGACTTTCTCTATAGAGAATCACATTAGGATTTCTAAAATTACAGAAAAATAAATGTCAATTTTTTTTAATCATGTTGAAATAAATGTAGACATGAACAAAAGAGGTTCATTACGCGATTCAAATAGCTTTATTTGAGAATCATTCACTATGAAGAAAGTTTGCATCACGATACTGTCTACCTGAAATCCTAATTACAGCTCAAAAAAAAAACTATAACCAGAGGACTATCGTGAAAGTGCCACTGGGCAGTGAACGACACTACCCATCAGCCCCAGTATGTGATGTGTGTCAAAATTCAGTACAAGTCCAGACCTATAAGCTCAGACATGAATCTCTAGATAGAGTACAACATATAGGAGTGTAGTGTGAGCCCCTGACTTCATGTGAAGAGTTAATACCTTTTTTCCTCACACACTCTTTTATCTCCCCTATTGCTTACAGAAGAACAATGGAGGATGAGAAATATGAAAAAAAGCAGAAACCTTGTGCTGTCATATCGAGTTATTCTTCCGCTGGGTCAGTGGAGATAGGAAAAGGAGAAGGGCGTCTCTCGGGTAGGAGATGGTGACTGGAGGGATATGGACATCAGCACCACCCAGTCCCACAGGAGCACAAATGACAGGAGGATTGAAGGAAAATGAGCACTTGGAGTTCCAGGATATTACATCGACCACATGTCATCTATAACAGTCGCACAACAACTATAAGCGCTACAATCCAAAACTTTGAATTCACCAAGTACGTAAAAACAGAAATTGAGAGTGGTGTAACATAAAAAATATGTTACAGCAAAAAATATGATACATAAATACAATTACAATAATGCAATTCAATGCTTTTATATCTGATATCGCACTATATAAGTAAAAGTTCAAATTAAAGCAGTTAAAATGATTATTGTACCTACAGAAAGCTAAAACCCAGAGATACACAATTCTATTTATTTCAGTAGCTTCTCGGTATTTGATAACGTTTTGGATTTTTAATGAAATAAGAGTTTGTTTATTAGTTGAGGATAAAAAGTTTATCTATATTTAAGATTTTAATCAAATCTGATCTAGCATTAAGGTGTGTTTCATGTAAATTAGATGTATAAAGTATTAGGGTAAAATGAAGCCGTTGTATGCAAATAACATGGAAATTAGAGACAATAGAGATCCGGTCCAGCCACAGAACTGAAGCTGATTCATCATTTCGGCTCACCAGAGATTTCAAAAATCACATGTAGTTACATTTCTATATCATTTTATTTAAATTTAATGAATAAGGATCATTATCATTTTTTTCTGCTGCTCTGCTTTATATTTGATAATTATTTCATCTAAGTCAAACAGAAAATTTGCTAACACATACAAACCTATTTGTATTCTCTTACCAAGTAAAGATACAATTCTATTCAACATAAAATATTTATATAAAAATGTCAAATCTTTTATTTTAACATTCATCGCAACAATTATGTGGAAAAAAAATTACATTCTACGAATCTGTCACAGATCCACTGCTTAGCAATGTGAGAGATCATTCATTCATTCATTCATCTTCTACCGCTTATCCAAACTACCTTGGGTCACGGGGAGCCTGTGCCTATCTCAGGCGTCACCGGGCATCAAGGCAGGATACACCCTGGAAGGAGTGCCAACCCATCGCAGGGCACATGTGAGAGATCCTCATATTAAATCTACACACACTGTGTGCTTCAGTATTTTTCAAGATTAAAATCATTTAAACTTTTTCATGTCATTGGTAACACATGAATGTTAACACACAATGAGAACAGTGAGAGAGCTAACCGGAAAATGGCCTTGGTGAAGTTATTTCCCCTCCTGAATGTTAAAGTCATATAAAAAGCGGGAACATGTTCACAGTGGAAAGGAGTCGGCCTTGAGTCGTTAGCACCGTGCATCCTGTAACATTTTTCCCACACGGCATTCAGCTGAATTTATTGAGTAAAAGGTGGTGAAAAAATACACGATGTGTACAAGAATGCAGGAAGTCATGATGAAAACTGAAGAGGCCTTGATGACACTGTGATGCTTTAACATGAAAAGTTACATTTGTGTTTACATTCTGATCTTAAATTGCATTTAATTTCCAAAAACAAATAAGTTTTTAAATGGTGTTATGTGCAAAATTTGGTGAAAAAAACAACTAGGGTTCATATGAGGCATTTACATGAGCTGATTGGAAATCTGTACTAACTCCAAAGAGCTAATCTGTACTTTACAAAGATAGTATTGAAATTGAATAATTTAATCCTATAAAGAATAAAATATGAATTACTCCGATGTACTAAATTACAAGAGGAAAATAATTTTCATTTTGACATTTAAAAAAGAGGTTTTAAAAAGTGTGTGAAATTTATTTTTTTCTTTACCATTTGTCAGTAAATTTAAAAATGTATGTTGAATTTATGTTATTTTTATTATTATTTATTTGTATTTATGCTAACATTATGTTTTGTTGCTAATGCTATCTTCAGCATTCATTCCCAAATGATTATTAAACATCAGCTAACCAGCAATAATGATCTGGGTTAGCAAAATATTTCATTTTATCATGCACAATCAGGTTTAAGGAACTTATGGTCTCTTTTTACAGTTACAAATACTTAAGTTTGTTTAAAAGTTTAAATTTGTTCATATCTGTTTCTATATTTCAATACACATTTTTTATAGTTAATTTTTTTTTATAGTGAATAGTTTTCCATACCTTTTCCATTCTGTACTTTTTCATGCTTGGCTAACTGCTGTTGCTAACAATGATGATGATTTTAGATTCCAAAGAAACTCATAGGTATAACATGGATTTACAGCACTGAGATTAACAAATCAGTCACATTTTGTTTTGCTTTAATCTAAAGAACCAAAATCTTACAATACTAAAAACATCTGAAATGTTTAACAATAATAATTCTACACTATTATATATATATATATATATATATATATATATATATATATATATATATATGTATATATATGTATATATATATATATACGTATATATATATATATACGTATATATATATATACATATATATATATATATATATATATATATATATATATATATATATATATATTATACCATTGTGGAAAATCCTATTTTATGTATTAAAAGTTGAGCTCTGTGCTGGTTTTGCTACTAAGTTAGCATATAATTAATAAAAATACACAAATATGTCTTTGCTTATTCATTGATTATCACATTATTAGTAACTGAGTACAGGTGAAATGAGTATAAAAAGTGATTTCCATGCTAATCACAGCAGGACAGCATGCTTTACTTCTCTGATGCTGATAAGTTGATGGGTGTGAACCTGCATCCAAATCATTTCACATGCAGGGCAGACGGCGCCCCCCGTATCAGAAAAGGCTATCTGCTTTCACACAGGGTCACAGAGCCATGAGAATTAGCCATCAAGTTCAGTTGAACTTTCTGCCTATGGAGCTTAAAACGGCGAGAGTGGTTCAGGTTTCACTTCAACTAAACAGGAAGCTTGTCAATCATTCGTTCAATCACTCGTTCACCCACACTGACCAGAGGAGGAGATCATCTTCAACAATGTCTGTGTCAACAATGATCAATGTCTGAGAACATTTTTGTAAATGTAGAAAATGTTTGTAAGAGTTTAAAATTCTACCTAGTAAAAAGAAAACTTCAAAACTATAAAAGCTTATTGAGTGGTTAACTTTGATTAAATAATGTATTCTGATTAGATATATGTCTATAATATGGGTAAACCTAATGACAGTTTCTCACATTAAAACAGAATTTTGTGATGTAAAGAAAATCAGCTGAATGGTTTTCACAGTTCAGTGTAAACTGACAGACAGAAGATGATATAGCAAGCATTCTGGCATCTTTTAGATACAAAACTTTCTGCTTTTTTAGCTATAAAACTTTTAGCTTGTTGCTTATGGGTGTGTCCTGTGCCAAAGAACAGTAGTGAATTGCTTCTACATACTACATACTACAAAATAAGTTCCAGTCTCTTTCTCTGAGTAGTTTATCGTTAATTAGTTTAAAGTCTTTGTACACATTTAGTCAGAGATTATATATGACAGAATAAGACAAATACAGATACACTGTATGTTTCTCATCCAATTTTACTAAAACTAATTGCAAGTAGGAACTAAAGTCATAAGTGTAAAACAGAATATTAGACCACCTTTGAGCTAACTTTAAGCTGCTTGGATTTATTGCTTTAGAGTACAGAACTAATTTGAGACAATTGAGACGTTGCAGTTCTAATGTCAGTTGTTACGGGAATCATGCCTCCAGCCAACAGAGCACAACCCAATAGCTTATATTTGTCTTAAGCAGCTAATTTGCAAGATGCTAACTTTGTAGCTGAACGCTTTCTTTAGTTAGCTAGCTATGGGTTTGGATGAACAGTACTCTGGTTGGGATCCATCCTCAGCAAATAAACTAGACGTAATACTTACTGCTAGGAGTAATACTTTGATGATACTTCTTTGGGAATCTCAGTTCAGTAATCTAACGCAGACACTTCATGTTATATTGGGGATTTTTCAATATTATTAGATATTGTAGGACTGGGGAAATTCGGCCACCCTCATGGGTTTAGCTGGAGGAGAAACAGAGTGATTGCACCCAGCAGGAAACTACGTTAAAGGGTGTTATTGAGAAGCACAAAGTCTGCAAAGACGTCTGTAATGTCAGCTAGGTGGTGCTTCATCATAGCACCTGTGTACAAAGGTCCACTCTAAAATCTCTCTCTCTCTCTCTCTCTCTCTCTCTCTCTCTCTCTCTCTCTCTCTCTCTTACACACTCACTCACACACATAGACACACACCAGGTCTTGGGAGCAAACAGCAAAGCATGAAAGCAAAAGGTGAAACTAAAGCTGAAAATTGCAGTGCAGTGAGAGAGGAGGTGGCTATCAATGGGCTCAGCCTGAAACTCCATCGCACAGATTGAGTTTCCGCCATGTTGTCCTACCCAGGGTCAGCTGACCAGAACCCAGGGTCACAATTGGCCAGTGACGCTCACGAACCCCATAATAATGTAACCAGAGTGTGTGGGAACACTAGCTCAGTGGCGCACCGTGTGATAAACGCTACTTTCCCACTCACAGGGCCGAGAATGGACGAGAATTAAGCAGGCCATCTTAGTCCTGCCACCGGTTATCACGAAATCCTACCTGTGTGTGTATATGTATGTGTGTGTGTCTCTCTCTCTCTCTCTCTCTCTCTCTCATACTGAACTCAGGCGTTGCTGCTGGCAGGTTAAAGAATGAATTAGTTACTAATATTATCAAATTTATTTATTCATTGCAATTCAGCTATCTTAAGTCTAGCTTCACCTTGGAAAAATCATCAAAGAAAATCTGCATTTCCAGTAGATATTGGCTTAATTGTTTCTAGCAGATTATAGCATTCATTTTCTTAAGAAGTATTTATTTTCAGACAATTTTGAGAATTCAGTCTCATAATAAAAATGATTACTCTTTTGATTATTATTTATGTATTTTCTCACCATGCAAAAAAAAATGTTTGGGGCTTCTCCAAACTTTTGCCACACTTCAAATGACACATGATTGTCTAGAAGATCTTTGTATAGTGTAGTATTAAGATTTTCCTTTACTGTTACAGAGTCCTGACGTAAAACCCAATGAGCTGGAATATCAACTGTACCCCAGGCCTCATCATCCAATATTAGTGCCTAACTTCACTAAAGGTCATGATGCTGAATGAGAACAATTACCCTCAGTCACGCTCCAGAATCAAGTTAAAAGCCTTCCTGGAAGATTGAGGATGTTTTTCACAGCCAAGCGGGACAAACTCATATTATTCCCATGTGTCTGGAACAGGATTTTCACCATGCCCATATGGGGGTCATGGTCAGGTATCCACATAACTTTGGCCACATACTGTACTAAGGCAAGTAAAAGGTCTATACTAAATGTTTTGTTTTCAAAAAGATCATAAAGTCCTCCCTCTCTCTCTCTCTCTCTCTCTCTCTCTCTCTCTCTCTCTCTCTCTCTGTCTCTCTCTCTTAAAAGCTTGATCATTGATGATCATTACAAAGCTTTACATTTTGTAACGTCCATTGCCTAGGATCATTCTGGACCTCCTCTTCCTCTTCCTCATCCCTTTATGCACTCTCCACCACCCCCTTCCTCCCCTCACCCCATTCCCAAGTCCTTTCCATTATCCTGGCCAAGATTGTGCTTAATTAATACAATCCAGGAGGCTGGAAACGGGAACACAGGCAACTCTCAGGCCCTGGCCTCCCTCTGCTCAGCTCTCTGGGTAATGAGAGAGTGATGCATCGTAGGTCGCCGGCCTGGGGATAAGAGGTCAGTGGGAATGAATTTAAAGTCTCTCAATGAGAAGCAGATCCATGCTGAGAGGAGCTGGCCTGCATTCGCACACCTGGTCATTAACATTGCTAATTAGCAGCCATTAATCAGGGCCAGACTCTTCTTTCTCTCTCTCTCTCTCTCTCTCTCTCTCTCTCTCTCTCTCTCTCTCTGTCTCTCTCTCTCTCTCTCTCTCTTTCTCTCTCTCTGTCTCTCTCTCTCTCTCTCTCTCTCTCTCTCTCTCTCTCTCTCTCTCTCTCTCTCTCTCAGTGTGTATGCAGGATGTGTGTTTGCATGGAGGCCCATGAATAAGAAGATTGTTCCTCCTTACCTCCAGAAGAGTTTGGATAAAAGGGGTTCCCATCAATTCAAGATGAGCCAGATTAAGCATAAGGTTCCATGATGACGAGCTCCAAACAAAAGTAAAATTAATTACCAGTAATTAATTGCTCTGCTCTCATCTGAAAGCAAGGAACAAATCATTAAGCCGCCATCTTTGATCGTTGCCCTCACCATCTTTAAGGTGATGATAATTTGTGTAATAACGATGAAGATAATGACAATAATTTAGAGACTCAGATCTTGCCTGGATTAAGCCTGAAAGTATCAAACATCAACATTTTTAGCAGCACTTTGAGTTATATAACTATAATTATTAAAAGGAATGCATAATTAAGAGCTTTCCTGTGCTTCTTCAGAATAATTATTATTACCACCAGCATTCTTTTCCTAATCAACAGGTGGTGGATGAAAAACAGTAAGGATTCTGTTAAAAAAAAAAACATTTTTAATTGGACAAACATTGCATCTATCTCCTAATCAAGAGTAATAAACAGAAAGAAATCAGAGCTGCATTAGGAAATTATTTTACAATGCTAATGTATTTGTGTGTTGTTACACCTGCAGATTTTGTACTTTTTTGTACACTTTTCTGGTCACAAACCTCAGAATCATGACTGCTACAGTCTACACTCTTTTAATATTTGTTTGACGAGTCAAACAAACAAGCATGAAAATTGCTAATACGTTTGCCAACATGCTCTGAGAAAAGCAAAAACAAACAGTAATTTGTACTTCTTTATGGACTCAAGAATCTTGAGGGCTGCAACCTACAGTACGTAATTTGCTGCCTATTCTTCCACATATTGAAACAAAATTTTCATAAGCTCAGGTCTTTCTTTGCAAGCTTACCAACCGGCTCAAAGAAATGCCCATGACATGTTGGTTGCAATGTCAAGCTTCCTGTGACAAAATATCTAGGGTTTAGCAATGTATATTTATAAAAAAACATCAAGTGGGCAGATTGCCAGCTATTCAACTATGCATATTTAGCTCCTCCATTGACAACCTGTTGATGTAATATGTAATGTCACTAGATAATTAGCTAGCTACCGTTAGCAGCTCTGTAAATCACAATATTTCACACACTACAGATGGCCATAATGGGCTATTACCATAACGTGATTATTCATCCTGTTGACCAACTCAAACACTTATTTAGTTCTCTCTGTACTGAAACTAAAGGACTGTGTGTGAATTTAAGGTCCTGGACATCAAACCCCCTGGGGGGGGGACAACAGTGGCCCACAGATGCAGCTCTCATTAGCATTTTCGCTTGTCTGCTTCACTAAGTTCAATCCGTCATGAGAAACGCAGGAGGAATGTGTTCCATTAGCATGTTGCTGCATCACTTTGCCTTTTGTTTCTCTTCTAGCACTCTCACTCATTTGGTATCATGTTAGATAAAGATAAATAGAATGTAGATTAGGTGATCTGTAAGCTTAGGACAAATCTCGGAAATCAAGAGAACACTACGGAAAAAGCAATAGCTCATTTATTTTACTATTAATTAGAGAACAAAGAGGATGATTAACCTACAGTATGATAAATATGCAATAAAACACCACAGTTTTTAAAATACTAATCATTGTTTAGTTGTTTAGATCAGCCCTGATATTTCGCATGTGCGAAATTCCCTTTCTTTGGATTTACATTGAAACAACAGGGTGTAGTAATGTAGCGAGACAAGTAACATAATTATGGTAACAGAAGTACTAAACAGGACTAATGATGTCACTAGTTTTAACAGAAGTACTGTACTAAACAGGTGTAATGATGTCACTAGTTTTAACAGAAGTACTAAACAGGTGTAATGATGTCACTAGTTGTAACAGAACTAATAAACAGGTGTAATGATGCCATATTTTAACAGAAGTATTAAACAGATGTAATGACATCATTAATTGTAACAGATGTATTATACAGGAGTAATTATGTCACTAATGGTAACAGAAGTACTAAACAGGTGTAATTATGTCACTAGTCATAACAGAAGTATTAAATAGGTGTAATGATGTCACTAGTGGTAACAGAAGTATTAAACAGGTGTAATGATGTCACTAGTGGTAACAGAAGTATTAAATAGGTGTAATGATTTCACTAGTCGCAACAGAAGTATTAAACAGGTGTAATGATGTCACTAGTGGTAACAGACGTATTAAACAGGTGTAATGATGTCACTAGTCATAACAGAAGTATTAAACAGGTGTAATGATGTCACTAGTGGTAACAGACGTATTAAACAGGTGTAATGATGTCACTAGTCATAACAGAAGTATTAAACAGGTGTAATGATGTCACTAGTGGTAACAGAAGTATTAAACAGGTGTAATGATGTCACTAGTGGTAACAGAAGTATTAAATAGGTGTAATGATGTCACTAGTGGTAACAGAAGTATTAAATAGGTGTAATGATGTCACTAGTGGTAACAGAAGTATTAAACAGGTGTAATGATGTCACTAGTCGTAACAGAAGTATTAAACAGGTGTAATGATGAATGATGTCACTAGTGGTAACAGAAGTATTAAATAGGAGTAATGATGTCACTAGTGGTAACAGAAGTATTAAATAGGAGTAATGATGTCACTAGTGGTAACAGAAGTATTAAATAGGTGTAATGATGTCACTAGTGGTAACAGAAGTATTAAATAGGTGTAATGATGTCACTAGTGGTAACAGAAGTATTAAACAGGTGTAATGATGTCACTAGTCGTAACAGAAGTATTAAACAGGTGTAATGATGAATGATGTCACTAGTGGTAACAGAAGTATTAAATAGGAGTAATGATGTCACTAGTGGTAACAGAAGTATTAAATAGGAGTAATGATGTCACTAGTGGTAACAGAAGTATTGAATAGGAGTAATGATGTCACTAGTCGTAACAGAAGTATTAAACAGGTGTAATGATGTCACTAGTTTTATCTCATTTTCATTTCATTTATCAGCCCCCGTAAAATATATGTTCCACTAAACAGAACAAAATGTGTTCAGTTAAATATTAAACACATAACACCCTCACACAAAGTTGTTTGATTTTTCACACACACTGCAAGAGTGAACAAAGGTTGTTTTGATACACTGCTGTCTTGCTTCATGTAACTAATTAAAGCAGTGTTGTGTGTCTGCTGATGACACCAGCATTGTGTGTGTGTGTGTGTGTGTGTGTGTGTGTGTGTGGCCTGAAGGGGCATATGTGTGTGTGTGTGCGTGTGTGTGTGCGTGTGTGTGTGTGTGTGGACGGGGGTCTTGCCACAGCCTATAGCTCAGCAATTACAGTGTGAGTCTCCTGAGAGGATTAAGTGAAGTGCTTAACGGAGAGTAATTGTTTCGTCTCGATGAGCAGAAAGCAGCTGCAGTGTTGTGTGTGTGTGTGTGTGTGTGTGTGTGTGTGTGTGTGTGTTACACATCATGTAGATTAGAAATTACCTTTGTTGAGCATTATTAAAATTCTAACAGTCTTACTTTTATATCTTTTAGATGATTTTAGATGATAGTGAAGTGTTTATTCAGTGTTACTCAGTCACATGACCCATAGCTGTGGCGTGTGTAGTGTGAAACACACAGTACACACAACACACTGCCACACACGCACTTTACAATCTTCAAAACAATTCCCTTACTTCTGCATTCAATTTTGCAGCGAGTTCATATTTATGTAATTTTATTTTTATTTCAATTTCTGATTTTGATTTCAGTCATAAAAAAAATTACATTTATTTAAACATCAACAGCAACAACAACAAAATAATACTACTACTACTGCTACTAATAACAGTAATAATATTGGTTACATTTAATTTAATATTTTTACTTTTTTGTCTTGTAAAATTTATTTTGATTAATATTAATATTATTGTAGACTTAAGTTTGTGAATAAGAAAAGCACGACTGAGATTAAGATTTAATATTTTTACATTAGATTTTTTTACTGGATGATATAAGTGTGCATTGCTTTTAACATGTAGGTTAGTGGTGCTGTTTTAGCCTCATAGTTCCTCTTCAGTGAGGAATGAGCTTGTCTACAGCAATCTAATTTTGAGAGTTAACACAGCGACAATCCATATTGCACTCATTCAAATGTCATTTTGTTCAATCTTAAAAGTAATGGCACCTTATCCTGTTTACTTTGGGATTTAAAAAGTAAGAGGAGGAGATGTGTGGGGTGTGTGGTGTTGGAGCAGATTTAGGAGGTTTAGTACACTTAATACACTCAGGCACTTCCATGTGATTATGTCATCATCCTCAAAGACCCCACTGATAAGTTTAGCCCCTTAACAGCAGCACAAAAAAAGTTGTCAACCAACTGCGGTGACATTCAGTGAAGAGGGCTGGAAGAAATGTTCAGGACAGGTGTTTACAGCAGCTTAAAAAATGATAAACCCCTACCACACAGGGTGCTATCTTTTTACTTTTATTTCCAGGTATTAAAACAAGCCAGAAACAGGAAATTCAGGCTTTATCGCAGGCTTAACCTCGAGCCTCCGAGGGGTCGTTCATGGACGAGGGCCTTGTCTTTCTTGTCACACCCAATTAACATGCTTGCTTATTGCTTCACACCTAAAAAAAAAAACCCCATGGGGATGACACAGTCTTTAAGTGTAAAGTACAGTGTAACAGGAATTGTTTGAGATGCTGTGTTGTTTGATATGCTAAACAGGAGCATTATTATCAAGGGAAATACAACAGTGTTAGTGTAAAAGCCACCAGTTTGACAAAGCCAGAGGGTAAATAAATAAACAAGACAAGTAAATGAGCACCCCAGGGCACACCATTCCTCCTCACAGGATGACACTTACACACACACACTCGATACGAAATGTCTCAAATCAAATCTGCGAGGTCAAATTATTTGATTAGCCGCTCTCAAGGCACTTCAATCACACGTGGTTAATTATTTGGAAGTAATTACCAGCTTTGGCAAATACCATTATTTCAATTAGCTGAGTAATTTATCAGAGTAATCTCTGAGTAAGCGGCAATTACGCGACTTTGGCAGCGACAGAGCTTCTCAAGGATCAGGTGTTGAAAAGTTTTATTCAAAGATATACATACTAGCGACCTAGACAGACAGTGTACATTACTGAAAGATGAACTTACTCTAGCTGGGTTCAACCATCAATTAATTTACACTTATTTATAATACTGTTTTCTTTAAGTCACAGACTCAAAGATAAAGTACTCTAGATAATATTTTTGACATAGCATTTTTATTTGAAAAGCTACATTCAGTGCTTGATAACACCTACATATGCATAGCATATAGCATAGCATAATCATTAATTATAACCCATATCCTACACATTATTGCTTATTTATATATAAAACCACTGTATAACCACATATTCATCAGCAACATCCTCTTTTATCAATTAAAAAATACCTCAGACCTGTTATTCTGTACTGTAGGTGCAGAACTTTTCATCCTTTAAACCCATCATATACCTGAAATATATACATGTTGTGCTTTTTCCTCAGCTAACATTCTCCACATGCCTATTATATATATATTATACAACTGCTATATATTTATCCCTTTACATTTAATATTTACTAGAACTATTACATATTCAGCTAGTAATGTGTTTATTATTAATAAAAATACAGATTTACAGTAATGTAAGTAACAACAACATTAATACTAATGTTTAAATATAATCTCTGAAATATCTTTTCACTTAAATATACACTCTATGTGTCCTTTTTCTGTAATGAACATCTCACATTTTCTTGTTTTTCAGTTAAAGAAAGTCATCTATTTTTCTCCTGTTCTACAGTTTATAAGCACTGGATTCACCGTGCACTTTAGCACTTTACCTGTAACACACCTGATAACACACAATTACGGTGTACAGTTTCACCTCTGTAGCGTGAGCATCAGAAATTAAGAGGAAAAATCCAACACCTGGTGTTAAAATGACCTCCTTTTTTGTGATCATTTATTATTATTTTAAGAGGATCAATAGAATTTAGATTAAAGGTAAATATAAAATAACCACCTCTGCCCTAACCCTGTGATTGAGTTCCATAAAAAAAAATCAGATAATAACAATACAACTAATAATACAGTAGATCAGCAATCTACATAGCTCAGAACTTTTATATGCTTAAAGTTTTCCAAGCGTACAATTTATGTGTCCGTCACCTGTATTACATGTTTAAAATTAAAAGAATCAAGTCAATTGCACTTGTTCAACGGACGAGAGAATTCATCTGGACCCCCTTTCATCTTCATGACACTTTATAATCACTGGATTTATAGTGCACTTCACCTGTAATACACCTGATAATACACAACAATTACAATTTCCAGTTTGATCTCTATCGCGTGCATGGTGGAAAATAGGAAGGGGTGTAGGGGGGAACATGTTGTTGTAATCAGACCTGTTATTCTACAGATACAGAATGTTTTTTATCCTTGAAGTTTTTGACCTGAGGTTTTATAGGATGCTTCAGCTGTACAATATCTGTAGCACTGCACATTAATCATTTTCAGTTTACTGTTTGTGTGTTGGAAAATAAGGCCCAAATTGACACCTATTGCAGTCACCCTGTTGATTCAGACCTAATCCCTGACTACACACACAGACACACACACACTGAGAGAAAGAGAGGGAGAGTGAGGGAGAGGTTTAAAAGTAAAGATCAAAGCTCAAACAGCTGATTTTTTTTTTCATAGGGCCGGAGGGTGCAGCTTTCCAGCATTGAGCCTTCGTTTTGTTTACGAACGCACCTGAACGGACGGCAACTCCAGGTGAGTAAACGCAGGTTTCGCCGTCTCGCTTTCATCCTACCAAAAGCAAACAACCGCTTCGAAATTCAAACCATGCCAGCCAACCACACACACGAATGCACAACAAAAAGAAAAAGAAAAAAGAAAGAAAGAAAAAGAGAAAACCACACGCCGGGGCCATGCTCACCTCAACGCCGGGCCCCTGAGACCTTTAGGATGTCTGAGAACTTCTCGTACACGGTTAAAATGACGTTTAGAGGATCAGACGCACCCTTCGACAATAAAAGATTATTAATCCGTCCTTTGATTGTGTTTTTCGGAGTGCATGCGGGTTCAGATTTCAGACCAGCCGAGAAAGGAAGCACAGTGTGCTCATGTGAGTTTAGTGTTTTATAATAGACTATAATAAGAGTAACCTTAGGGTCTAACAAGTTTGTGTTGACTTTTATAATGTTACATTGAAACTATGCATGAACCATCAGTATGGTTCACTAAAATATTTTCTAATTCTTAAATATATTCTAGGTTGAATATACTGTGAAATTTACTAGTTCATCTATTAGTGTTGTTTCAGTATCTGTAAATATTTCAGTATTAACCCTGAGGGCTTACGATTATACTGTCCCTTATCATACGTTCAAATCTTAAAATAACATGCCGTTGAAACAAACAAGGACGTAGAATCGTAAGCTAAATAGATATAACATGTAAAGAGTAGTCTGAATCTAATATTAGACACACAAGAAGGAGGAATAATCAGGAACATGACAGTAAAGTACACAACACAGTCAGAAGCAGTAAGAAATTCCAGTCATTCTAGTTTTGCACCAGAGATATTGACAGAGATGTGCTATGCCACAATGCTGTTGAATTCTGGACTCTGATTGGTCAGAAGGAATTGGTCAGTTTTTACTAACAGCAGTCCTGACAGTTATAAAGCTGTAATACACTAGTTGCTATTGTTAATACATTATTTCTATATTGTAGCCAGCTCAATCACTTAAGTGGATACATAAATGAATAAAAAAGAATTATAGAACAAAGTTTTCTTAAAGATATTTATTTAACAGTTATGGAAGGAGTCTCCAGTGTCAGTGCTTTGTAACAGGCCAAAGTTGAGCAGGATCTGCAGGAGAGAGGCATTTGTGCTTTGTGGTTCTTTTTATCAAGAGAAAGATGTAAAGATTTGTAGTCAGTGCCGAACTGCTTTGATATAAGAGGAATAAAACACTTCATGCCATGGTATCGCAGCTTTTAGGCTCTGTTGTTTCTGACTGCTAATCATCATTGATAATTAGGATGGAATGCAGAGTAATACACACACACACACACACACACACACACATTCACACAGAGAGTGATGATGCCTTTCTGATCAGCAATACTGTACCCCATCACCCCATATCTTACAATTCAGAGTCAAAGTTCAAATGAACATCGGTCTGCAAGTCTCTTCTTTTTGTCTAATCATGTCTGACTCAAGTTCAAGTCTTGTGACACAGTTCATATATCTAACACTGATTACTTTCTTTTTTTTTATCAGTGGAGCCATCCACTGGCATCCCAGGCTTCTACTTAGGACCTTTTCTAACCAGCCATGGTTATTTCAGTAATATCTACTGAAAGGCTAAAGGAGGCCTATATGTTAGTTAACCCTATCCTTATATCATCTGCCCACACAGTAAGCTCAGACAGATAGGCTTCTATTTAACAGCTAGTGCAACTTTTATTTTTCTCCAAAGCATCTACAGTATACTGTATACACCCATCTCTGATTTTTTTTGCCACTACATCTAGGATACTATTACTGGCAATATAAACAATGCTATAACTGGTAATATAAAACTGGAAATATAAAAATCTATTTTTTTTTCTGCTCATGGAAAAAATTGTTACTTTTAAAATACTTTTTACTTTTATTATTATTGTTATTATTATTATTATTATTATTATTATTATTATTATTATTATTATTATTATTATTATTATTATTAATTACTCAACTTCACTACTGCACAGTAAACATCGCTGGCTTACTAAACCTATCTGACCCCTGACTCTACTTCCCAGTATGCTTTGCATCTTCACCTGGCCCAAGAGTAGTGAAGATCATGATTAATGTCCAGGGCTCCCTCAGGGTCACGCTCCTCAGCCTTGTCCTGAATCGCAGAAAGAATCAGATTGTGAGCCAGCAGCTCTGAGAATACTGGCAGAGATTTTGACAGCTTGTTGAAGAAGATGAATGAAAATAAAGCGAACAGCCAAAGGAGCTGAGCCAAGTGCTGGCAACTCGCTGTTCCACTGTTCATCAGTAATCTGTCTTCTGCATTGATTCCTTAATCCAAGCTCACATACTCTTTAATGGTAAAACTGATACTGATCTAACACTGCACCATCACCATTCACTACACTGCTCATTTTACTAAATACAAACACAAAAACAAAAACATCATTAACAGCTTTTTTATTATTATTATTATTATTATTATTATTTTGAATTAACTTAATTAATGTTATATTTATGATGCTTAAAAAACAAAATTATTGAATCTGAAATCTGAATTTACTTATCAAAATACTTTACGTATACTCTTATTAATTACACCGACTATTAGCCTTCAGTGTCTATATTTGTTAGTAAAATCACTGAGACTTGTTTTAACCTCGTGTTGAAAGGGTACAGCAGGCATTTTAGTGTGATATAAAACTCAGTCCTGCAGTGCTATTATTCTTTAAACTCAGCTGTAAAGTGCATCATTTAATTGTGTTTCCTTCCAAGTTGTGTTGTAACACTGTACACAGTTGTGCACAGATATATGTTTTCCTTCAACAGAGTTTATGGCTCCATCAAAGACATCCTCTCAAAGTGCAAACATTTTTAGAAATGTTCCAAATGATGGAACGCACACAATTAATGTTTGCAAGACTGTGTGATTGCAGTTACTACAGAGTCAGTATTGGGGCTATGTGTGCATTACCTATAATGATTGCAAGGGCATATCTTTAGTAATGGCAAGTGTATTCTATCAGGGTAACAGATTGTGTGTGGCTATTTAGCTGATATCTCACTATAAAAATACTCTTTTTACATCAACAACATTCATTGCAACACAAGTTGATTCTAATTCATTCTGGTTGTCTAGTTACAATAGCAAAAAAATGCTGCACAGTGATCCAAATGTTTTCTAAAAATCTACAACTGGTTAGAAAGAAGTGTACTAATCACTATAATTCAGTACTGTTATACTAAGGGATGTGGTAGCCTAATTGTTAAGGTGTTGGACTACCGATTGGTAGTCCAGGTTCACCAAGCTGCCACCACTGATCCCTGACCAAGGCCCTTAACCCTCAATTTCTCAGTTGTATGAAATAACATAAGTACGTTGCTCTGGATAAGGGCATCTGCTAAATAAATAGGAATACTAAATTCAACCTTATAAAAATGTTTACTTTATTGTTTCTATAGTTCCATTCACAGGGATTTGTATGGTTGATGCTGCACATAAATTGATTTTAAAGGGAATGTTTATATATATGAAATAACTCATCAGTGTTGGTGCTTTGTAGGTAGGTCAGAGGTAAATCTGTACCTTTATGTCAAGCTGTATTAGTGTATAGAGAGAGAGAGAGCGAAAGAGAGAGAGAACGAGAGAGAGTGAGCAAGAGAGAGAAAGAGAGAGAGAGAGAGAGAGAGAGAGAGAGAGAGAGAGAGAGTGAGAGAGAGAGACTGGTGAGGTGAAGGACTGTACTGAGCTGTAAACATGTTATAATGTGTGAGAGCAATATGAAGTAACAGAAGAAAAATCAAACAGTAAGAGTAGAATTACAGCATTGGCAGACAACCTTATCCAGAGCAATCTTTTTTATTTTTTTTTTTCTCATTTTATGCAACTCAAGGACCAAGCAGTGGATGCTTGATGGACCTGTGAGTGGAACACATGACTGTCTAAACAATAGTCCAGCAATTTGAACATTAAGCTACCATATCCCAACAGTTGTGCATAGTGAGCGATGTCCATTAGGAAGACTCTAAGGATCTAAGTGGAGCTCTAAAGATTTTTTCTGAAGTTTACTCCAAGTTATTGAGTAAACAGGAAATTGTAGAATTTACAAACTCTAAACCACTGGCTAGCATTTTTGAAAGTGATTGTAACTGGCACTTATGATGTCATTATTTAAAGATGTGCTAATGAAAAGAATAATGCTAACGACAAAGCTACCTCAGATTTCATCATCATCATGCTTTTATTGTTTCTGTAACACCATCCACAAAAGGGTTAAAAATTGTGGCAAAGGGAAAGTTTCCAACAGACAAATCTCTTAGACGGTGACATCAATAAAAAACAAACAAGCACTCAATAGATGTGTCTAAAGTCAGACTGTGCCGTAGACAAGCTTTTTATCCTCCTAGTACAAGAGCCACAAATCTCTTGACTTTCTGTGATCGGTGTGTTGACACAGCAAGATATCCACTCCACACAGGAGAACATCTAAGAACCAGAGAACCGATATTTAGCTCAATGTTAAGTATCAACAAGTACGAGGTGTACTTGTGTATCAGGTGTTCTTATTTTAGAGAACTAAATACACAGCACACACAGAGTCCATCAATTGAACTTGAGGAAGAAGACTTTTGTTGAAACTATCAGAATTTCCGCTCTCGCTCAAGAGGGATTAACATCTCGTAAGCGAGTGCTATCACTGCGGCAAGCCAAAAGCAAACACACACACAAAGAATTTCCATAGACACAGCTGCGTGGCTTCCTCGGCTCGGCCGCCGTAGTCACGCAGGTCCAAAAAAACCCACAAGGCATCAATCCACATGGTTGATTGTCACGATACACCTGTATGTAACTTGTGATCTTCACCCAATCCTCATACACACGCTCGCACACACACACACACACACACACACACACACACACACACACACACACACCTCCCTAGGGCTCAGAGGAGGCTTAAAAAAACAGGCCTCAACTGAACCCTATGAAACTGAAAATTGCAGCCACAAACAGACATTGACACACAGACACACACACACTCATATAAATACAGTGCAGTCAGGGCATTTTCTCAGCAGTAGGTCGGTTTTGTTTTGCAGTGGACGGGCAGCACAAACAGCCTGAAGGCAACATGAAGATCAATTTAGCCTTGAAAAAAAAAACAGTCTTTCATGCAATGATGGCTACTTATCCATTTATGTCGTGGCAGTCTGATGCTATTGATCTCCTCCAGAGCCGTCATTTCACAAACTACAAAACCTCCCTGCACTCTTCAAACAGCTCCTCCTGGCCTGACACAAAAAAGACAAGCTGAATTTACCTGCCAGCTTTGTTGGTTTGCTGCAATTACGTAAATATAAAGTACACAAAAGAAGAAGCACCCTTTGTGTAACAAACGTCTTGTTTTGGGCTCCTTGTAGCTTGTACCATATGTGGAAACGCCTCTTTCAAGCACACTGATCATGCAAATTTGTTGGTAAATATTTTGATTTATATTTTATTTTGTAGCAACCAAGTAGACAGAAAGAAATACTGCAACTGTATGATGAAATATCATCAATTTATAATGTAAAATATCTGGAATATTTTAAGCTTATGACTAAAACCTAAAAAGGCTAAAATACAAATAAAAAACTTTTTCTTTAAGTCATGTTTGAACCAAATGACTACAGTAGGTATTAAAACAAGGAAAGGTTAATGAAAGTGGTAAATATTAGAGACGTCTTTTCTGATACTTGCAATGAAACCTTAAGTATAAGTTTATATATCAATAACCTGCAAATTAGATTTTAACTATTAAACTTTACTGAAGCACTTAACAATAATACAGGAAAAGAATACAACTAAAAGCATGACAAAACTGTTGCAGTATTTAGAAAATTTTAATAACGTATAAATAGAATAAAAATCACTACTAACAAGAAAAAAAAAACATTTGGAGTTTACTAATAAACTTATTTATTTGTTACCAAATCTTTTTTTTTTCCAATATACAAGGCACAATTTTTAGCTGGTTCCTGCTTAGTGTTCCTGCATACTGGCATTATGGATATCTCTAGTAAAGATATGTATATAAGGTACTTCCTTTAAAATCTAAAAAAAATTCAGTTTTCCACTAAATGGCTGTGTGTGATTGAACATATTCCACGTTGGTTTTAAAATTATGGGACTGAAGCCGACAATTTACAAAAGCATGTTTAAGCTACATTTTGGGACAAAAATCGTATATAAATTAATAGAAAAAAATAAAATAATTGAAAAAATTTGAACCAATGAGGGGCACGACAGCATAGTGTGTAAGACGTTTGCCTCACACTGCTGGTGTTCAAGGTTTAAATTTGTCTTTGTCTATGTATGTGTGTACTTCAGTTTCCTACCCCAGTCTAAAGACACCCGTTGTAGGCATCTCTAAAATTTCCATAGTGTGTGAATAGGAGAGTGTGTGATTGTACCCAGTCCAGGTTATTTCTTGCCTTGTGCCCTAAATCTCTTTTTTTTAGGTTTCAGGTTCCCTGTGCAGGATAAGGAGTTCAGAAAATGGGTGGATGGATCTTAAATAATATAATCCTAATAATAGTTACAGTGTATATAGTTAGTCTGTATTGATATATTCTGTATTATCCCAACACCTTTACAACCATTAAGCCAAATATATAAATCAGACTCGATTAAATTTGGACACTAAATTAACATTTAAATTTTTTCCTAAACCTTTAGGCCTAGTTCAGATACATCATACATCACGTCCATATGTTGTGTATTTGCTAATTTACATTTACTGATGATTTACTAAAGTTACATTGATTACATTCTGCTTTACACTGAGGCATTCTATAATAACTAAACCAACAAATAAACACTTGCTAGAGCTCTCAAAATTGCAAATTACTCTAAGTGATTTTTTTAAAGTGATAACTGATCTCAAGAAAAAGTTTATATTTCTATATTTTCTTTTCTTTCTTTCCTTTTGTTAGTTTTGAGATCCATGTTTTCTTTCTGTGTTTTATCTGTTTATTTATTTTAGTTTATTCATTTTGGTACTGAAATGAATGCAGTAAAAGTTTTCACTGTGTGTGTAATGAACACAGAAAAAGTTAGGTAGCCATGTGTGGTTTTCCCTCAGGCTGTCTTTGAAAGATGCACAGTGCCACCTGCTGATTAAATACAGAATTGCAGCACAATCTGCTTTAATAAACTATCTTGGCTGCGCCTCTGTTTATACATTGAGTTTATTTGTAAAGTTCATATAAAATGTATGTCTGGGTAGTATTATAGAATAGGGCAAAGACTTATAGGACACTTAAGGAATAAAATTATAAAAAATTATATATTTAGTGTCATTTGTTTGACTCTCTAGGAAAACTTTGGATTTGATTTCCAAAAAAGGATGCATTTTATATTTAAAAAGTGTCTTCTGTAAATTATCATCAAAATTCTTTGATTTTAATATTCTTATTTTTAAAAAAAAAAAAAAAAAAAAGTGGTCCGTTTATTCGTAATAAATACCAACTTTTTCTCTTTTTTTAATAACATAAATCTGTTATTGGATGTCATTACTTTCACACATACAGTACTTTGGCAGACTTTTAAAAGCACTTGTTTCTTCACTTCTCTTTTCATACATAACTGAGATCAATCAGTCTTTTTTTTTCTAGCTCGCAGGCTCTTTTGGTTTCTGTGTTTTCCCTTTGATTTCATAATTAGACACAGCATTTTGCTAATATTGTTTAACATTAGTGTAAACTGCCAGTGAGTGTTGCATTGTCAGCACATGTGTTGAAACTTGGCAGAATCTTCAAGCACTTGATTCTCCACCCATTTTACTTGTGTTTGTGTGTTTGTATGTGTTCATATTCATCTGCTAAGAGAATTTATTTCTTTCTCATTTTCTTGCTTGTTTTCCCTTTCTCAGGTACAGGTGAATCCTTGGTTTGGCATTTGGATTAAGCTACAGGGTGTTGACAATGAACTCATCCACTTCCAACTTCTCTACATTGTAGTGTATTACAACCTGGAATTGAAATTAACATAATTGTGATTTTGTCATTTACACAATCTACACAAAATAGCCAAACTGTTACATGGATGGAATTGGTGTATTTTGTAAAGATATTTTAAAAAGAGAGATTTGGGATTGCAAAAGTATTACATGAATGGGTAAAGAGAGGAGAAAAGTAGTCAGAAAGCAACCAAGAACCCATGCGTAACTTTCAACATGATTCCACCAAAAATTTGATTCTTTTGAGTTTTGGTTAAACAATTTATTTCAAGTCTTAGGTAGGAAAATATATATGAGGACAATATTAAAGGACTAATATTAAAGGACAGTAATATATGCAATACTATTCAATTATGACATCTAAGACATTTGTAATTTTATGTATGTAACGAAATGCTTATGATCTTCTAAAGAGGAGCTTGGGGTTGTGGGCTAAAAAATGAAATGCAAATACTTTTAAATGAACTTCTAACATATATTCTAAGCTATGTCACCTGAATTGTTTTTAAATTTTTCAGCATGTTTAATGTTTCAATGTTAATTGTACATATGTAATTAAACAATGTTGCAAAATAGCATAAAGATTTCATAAATGTGTAAAAGAAATTACCATTCAGGGGGCAGTGGTGGCTCAACTGGTTAAGGCTCTGGGTTGTTGATTGGAGGATCGGAGTTCAAGGCCCAGCACAGCCAAGCTGCCACTCTTGGGCCCTTGAGCAAGGCCCTCAACCCTCCCTGCTCCAGGGGCGCTGTATCATAGCTGCCCCTGCACTCTGACCCCAACCTCCTCATATGTGGCGATAATAAAGGCTTCTATGCCCCTGTTCTATTCTATGGTGTTGGTTCAGGGACAGGAATCAGTTGATGGCTTGGCAATGCAAACAAGTACATTTTAATTTCATGCGAATCATGCAAACAATGTGGTTACTACCAACGATAGTGAGAGATAGTGGTGTGTTTGTTGTTTTGAATCTGTGTATTTGGGATACTGCCTAGGGCTTGACATGTTTGGCATCAAATCAGTAAAATCTTGGCAAAAATAGGCAGAAGAGATTGTTTTTTTTAAAGAAAATATAGCTGACTTGTGGTCATAATGGCCAAGACACTCACTTAAGTGTTAGTTAAATAAGATTTCCTCTAACTTTTTGTTAAAGAGACAACTTTAAATGTGTTGTTTTTGTGCATATGTTTAGTAGTTAGCTACTAGTAACTAAAGGAATCATCAGGAACTCAATATAGGACCAACAAACAACAGCAAACACAGAGTGATGTAGAAAATGCCTGTATTATTATTGCTCTAGTGTAAAAAACGTAAAGAGCCAAGCTTCACTGTACACAGCAAACATCTTGGCTAATTAACTATATCTGAGTAGTGGGAAAATTGGTTCATTTCAGAAACTGTCCATAATGGCAGAAAGATGGATAGTTCAACTAAAAATTCTATAAGCAAAATCTGTTATTTTAATTTCTACTACACTGACTTAGCCTGTATTTTCTGATATTTTAGCAGTGATGATTTGGCAGCTTATTAAAAGCTCTTGTTTTCTTGTCAGACTTTTCACGCAGATGTTGGACTAAGCTCGGTGGTGTTTGTAGCAAAGCGTTTGATCTGCCGGAAGACAGAAGTCAGCATTTTTGGGCAAGGTGTGGTTAGTACATTCATGCAATTTTGTATTGCCGGTTCCTGATAACATACAAACTTCAAAACGGCCTTTGAAGAAACCAAAGCATTTACCTGTTTTATTAAAATTTGCCTTAGAGCAAGAAAAAAGAAAAAGAAAAAGATGCTGATCCCACAAACACTTAAAGGGAGGTTATAAAGGGGCCAACAATCTGATCTACTAATATACTGTTTGTCCAAGACAACAGTCATCACTTAAAATAATCACAAATGAAGTGAGATAGATAGATAGATAGATAGATAGATAGATAGATAGATAGATAGATAGATAGATAGATAGATAGATTTTCATCCACATCACTCATATTTTCACTGAATACACACACATACACATATGCGTGCTTCTCTCTGCTTCACCAATTATCTGAACTTTCTACAAACCCAAAGCTTTATTGATTCACACATC
Organism: Tachysurus vachellii; assembly: GCF_030014155.1. Lineage (NCBI taxonomy): Eukaryota > Metazoa > Chordata > Actinopteri > Siluriformes > Bagridae > Tachysurus > Tachysurus vachellii. The sequence continues at coordinate 32,006,373 of NC_083460.1, forward strand.
TTCAGAGAGCGAAGAACTTCAGAGCTCTTTCATGTCACCGTGCTGAAAAAACTCTCCGGCTTTCTTATTGTCTCAGCTTGTTTCCAGCCTGGCCTCGAGCCAGAGAGATGGAGAGCAGTGTGTGTGTGTGTTATGTTTCTTAAAGTGGCTAATATCTTTCTCAGATTGCAGCATCGTTGGAGGCCACACACTCTCTCTTTCTCTCTCTGCAGGTGTGTTCAGACACTCTGAGCGATTCCTCTATGTCACCTAAGCAGAAAAAATAACAATAATTCTGTGGATTAAGGTGCATGCAGGTACTAACAGCCCCTGGAAGTCATTTGGCAGGACGTTCATGCTCTTTCCAGATGATTTCAGGACATGTTTTGGCAAAAGAAAACAAGAGACATTACGCAAGTTGCTTTACCATTTTAAGGACTAGATTTAGCTTCCTAATAAATTAGTCAGAGGCAAAAGCAGCAAGCAAAAATCAGATGAGGAAGAAGCAGGTCTTCTACAGTAAAAGTACAGCTACAAATCTACAGTAAAACATATTTCACCCACCATGGTGCTTTGATTACTAACAAACATCAATTCAGATACATAGAGAGATAAACAGATAGATTAATATATAGTTGAACAGTACATACTGTACTTTCACTAAAGATTGAGAAACACGTGATGCATTTTACCATCAAATACTGTACGAGAGGTCTGGATTTTTTTTAATGATTTATTTGAATTCTGAGCATTTTTGTATTTGTGCTTTCACTAGTCACTTTGGTTCATATTCATGACTGAGCTGCAGTGAGCCACCCGCTTTAAGAAGCATTTTTTTCTGTTATTGCTCCCTTAGTTCCAGCTTTGCTCACAGGTGGCTGTGGCTCCATCAGATGTTGAACTTGCAATCTCCAAATGATCACCTGTCACACAGAATTAGCAAACAACTAAGTAGAAATATTGAGTTTAGCTGCAGTGTACACCTGCATTTGGCCACACCATTTGTGTGTTCTGTCTCTGAAATATACTTGTCTTCAAAAGTACCATTTATGTATTGTAATGCATAAATCTTGTTCACATGGAGTTCTGAGACTGAGGTTTGATTTTGGACGAACTGTCATTGACACGTAGAGTTCAGCTCCAGGTGTGACGTTAAATATTGGCAACCACACCTGGACTCCTCAAGGAGTCGGAGGGAGACAGACACATAGGTACAGACACACACCTGCTCTTACACACCTGAGAGTCCATCGGCTTGTTCTGAGCCATGCGAGAACTTCAAAGACTCTGAGAATGAAATGCTAATGATGGCGCTCCTCTCCCTGCAGACACACATCCTTATCCAAACAGAGGGTTTAAGTGTTTGATAATTATATCAGCTAAAGTAAGTGTCTGTGTTTGTGTGTTAACCTTTTCCACAGAAATTCTGATGGTATTCAGTAAAGTAGATCTTAATAGAGAGAAGTTATTCAAACGTACTACTTTTTTATAATCATATCAAGAAAAAGACTGTGCTAAACGTCTACAATACACAATAAACTTTTGTAGTTATATCTCATGTCAGCTGAGGAATTTAAGAATCTAGACACAAAGTCTGTATAAAGTAAAACAAACAGGTCAAAGTGTGCTGAACTTGTTCTAATACAGGTATGTAATTTTTCTAGAGTAACACAGGGACTTCACAGGGATTTGTACAACATATGTGCTACATAAACATATAGCAAAAAAAGAATCACCTATATTGTTAAGTTGTCTATAAAGGGGAAGTTTATTTAACGTTTATGGAAGGAGTCTTCAGTGTCAGCACTCCATACCAGTCAGAGGTAACTACGTTTTCGACATCTTTAGTACACAGGGGTTTTTATGTTTTGCACAAGTTGTGTTTTAACTACAAGACAGAGCAGTAAGAGCAGCAGGAATGACTGTTTATATAACGTAAGTGAGAACAGGAACTAACTTGTTTCACAGACATTCCACAACATTAAATTTAAACATAACTGGATAAAAAGTGATACCACCCTTTAATATATAAAAAGCTAGATTTGTTGTCATTGTTGTGGTATTATAAGCATGAAATATATGGGAATGCTGACTGATGCTGAGCATACTGATTCAGTCAATTAAGGGACTACTTTTTTCTAAACAAAACATCTATTTTAAACCAGCACTTTAACAATTTGCAAACTAACACCATAGCTTCAGTCCATTATCTGAACATTTGCACGACTTCCTCACTGGTGGAACGGCTGCTTTAAATCCCTCCAGACGATCGGTATGAACCCACCAGCAGTGTCTGAGGACTAGAACACACTCCATCATTAAAGCTATGAGAGTTTGTGTGTGTGTGTGTGTGTGTGTGTGTGTTAAACTCAAGCTTCAACAGGCCCTAGTGGAAATGAAGCGTCAAATCCCTGCTAAATTCCTCTAATAGTCACACAGCAGCAGCAGCTTGCTCTTGT